>NC_139731.1:16850827-17135827 GCF_964211835.1 Anser anser | reverse complement strand
ACCCTAACCCTAACCCTAACCCTAACCCTAACCCTAACCCTAACCCTAACCCTAACCCTAACCCTAACCCTAACCCTAACCCTAACCCTAACCCTAACCCTAACCCTAACCCTAACCCTAACCCTAACCCTAACCCTAACCCTAACCCTAACCCTAACCCTAACCCTAACCCTAACCCTAACCCTAACCCTAACCCTAACCCTAACCCTAACCCTAACCCTAACCCTAACCCTAACCCTAACCCTAACCCTAACCCTAACCCTAACCCTAACCCTAACCCTAACCCTAACCCTAACCCTAACCCTAACCCTAACCCTAACCCTAACCCTAACCCTAACCCTAACCCTAACCCTAACCCTAACCCTAACCCTAACCCTAACCCTAACCCTAACCCTAACCCTAACCCTAACCCTAACCCTAACCCTAACCCTAACCCTAACCCTAACCCTAACCCTAACCCTAACCCTAACCCTAACCCTAACCCTAACCCTAACCCTAACCCTAACCCTAACCCTAACCCTAACCCTAACCCTAACCCTAACCCTAACCCTAACCCTAACCCTAACCCTAACCCTAACCCTAACCCTAACCCTAACCCTAACCCTAACCCTAACCCTAACCCTAACCCTAACCCTAACCCTAACCCTAACCCTAACCCTAACCCTAACCCTAACCCTAACCCTAACCCTAACCCTAACCCTAACCCTAACCCTAACCCTAACCCTAACCCTAACCCTAACCCTAACCCTAACCCTAACCCTAACCCTAACCCTAACCCTAACCCTAACCCTAACCCTAACCCTAACCCTAACCCTAACCCTAACCCTAACCCTAACCCTAACCCTAACCCTAACCCTAACCCTAACCCTAACCCTAACCCTAACCCTAACCCTAACCCTAACCCTAACCCTAACCCTAACCCTAACCCTAACCCTAACCCTAACCCTAACCCTAACCCTAACCCTAACCCTAACCCTAACCCTAACCCTAACCCTAACCCTAACCCTAACCCTAACCCTAACCCTAACCCTAACCCTAACCCTAACCCTAACCCTAACCCTAACCCTAACCCTAACCCTAACCCTAACCCTAACCCTAACCCTAACCCTAACCCTAACCCTAACCCTAACCCTAACCCTAACCCTAACCCTAACCCTAACCCTAACCCTAACCCTAACCCTAACCCTAACCCTAACCCTAACCCTAACCCTAACCCTAACCCTAACCCTAACCCTAACCCTAACCCTAACCCTAACCCTAACCCTAACCCTAACCCTAACCCTAACCCTAACCCTAACCCTAACCCTAACCCTAACCCTAACCCTAACCCTAACCCTAACCCTAACCCTAACCCTAACCCTAACCCTAACCCTAACCCTAACCCTAACCCTAACCCTAACCCTAACCCTAACCCTAACCCTAACCCTAACCCTAACCCTAACCCTAACCCTAACCCTAACCCTAACCCTAACCCTAACCCTAACCCTAACCCTAACCCTAACCCTAACCCTAACCCTAACCCTAACCCTAACCCTAACCCTAACCCTAACCCTAACCCTAACCCTAACCCTAACCCTAACCCTAACCCTAACCCTAACCCTAACCCTAACCCTAACCCTAACCCTAACCCTAACCCTAATAGCGGATCTAACCCTAACCCTAACCCTAACCCTAACCCTAACCCTAACCCTAACCCTAACCCTAACCCTAACCCTAACCCTAACCCTAACCCTAACCCTAAACCCTAACCCTAACCCTAACCCTAACCCTAACCCTAACCCTAACCCTAACCCTAACCCTAACCCTAACCCTAACCCTAACCCTAACCCTAACCCTAACCCTAACCCTAACCCTAACCCTAACCCTAACCCTAACCCTAACCCTAACCCTAACCCTAACCCTAACCCTAACCCTAACCCTAACCCTAACCCTAACCCTAACCCTAACCCTAACCCTAACCCTAACCCTAACCCTAACCCTAACCCTAACCCTAACCCTAACCCTAACCCTAACCCTAACCCTAACCCTAACCCTAACCCTAACCCTAACCCTAACCCTAACCCTAACCCTAACCCTAACCCTAACCCTAACCCTAACCCTAACCCTAACCCTAACCCTAACCCTAACCCTAACCCTAACCCTAACCCTAACCCTAATAGCGGATCTAACGGATCTAACCCTAACCCTAACCCTAACCCTAACCCTAACCCTAACCCTAACCCCTAACCCTAACCCTAACCCTAACCCTAACCCCTAACCCTAACCCTAACCCTAACCCTAACCCTAACCCTAACCCTAACCCTAACCCTAACCCTAACCCTAACCCTAACCCTAACCCTAACCCTAACCCTAACCCTAACCCTAACCCTAACCCTAACCCTAACCCTAACCCTAACCCTAACCCTAACCCTAACCCTAACCCTAACCCTAACCCTAACCCTAACCCTAACCCTAACCCTAACCCTAACCCTAACCCTAACCCCTAACCCTAACCCTAACCCTAACCCTAACCCTAACCCTAACCCTAACCCCTAACCCCTAACCCCTAACCCTAACCCTAACCCCAAGCCCTAGCCAAACCCTAAACCCTAACCCTAACCCTAACCCTAATTCAATATGGCCGCCCGGACGTCCAATGCCCGAGAACTACATCTCCCGGCATGCTCTGGGCATCCAACATGGCCGCCCGGAAGTCCAGTGCCCGAGAACTACATCTCCCGGCATGCTATGGGCATCCAACATGGCCGCCCGGAAGTCCAGTACCCGAGAACTACATCTCCCGGCATGCTATGGGCAACAAACATGGCCGCCCGGAAGTCCAGTGCCGGAAAACTACATCTCCCGGCATGCAGCGGAATCCCAACATGGCCGCCCGGAAGTGCAGTGCCCCGGGAACTACATATCCCGGCATGCTCTGGGAAACCAATATGGCCTCCCGGAAGCCCGGTGCCGGAAGACTACATCTCCCGGCAAGCTCTGGGAAACCAACATGGCCTCCCGGAAGCCCAGTGTCCGAGAACTACATCTCCCGGCATGCTCTGGGAAAACAATATGGATTCCCGGAAACCCGGTGCCCAAGAACTACATTTCCCAGCACTCCCCAGAAAATTGAGCCTCGCAGCTTGCCGTAGGACGCCATTTTTTGCTCTGTTACATTACCGGTTTCGTTTTGTGTTTATGGAGGGTTTTCCCGCCGTTTTGGGGGTTTCCCCTCAATTTCGGGGTTTCACCTCTCCATTTCAGAGTTCTTCCCCGCAATTTTGGGGTTCCTTCCCCCAGTTTGGTGCTTCGCCCCCCCAGTTTTGGGGTTCCCCCTCCATTTTGGGGATTCCCCCCAATTCCAAGCCCCCCACAATTTTGGAGTCCTCCCACCATCCTTTCTTGGCCTGCCACCCTAATATTAAGGTTCTTTCCCCCAATGTTGGTGTTCTCACCACATTTTTGAGGTTCCTTCCCTTAATTTGGGGCTTAGCTCCCCGGGATCTGGGGCTTCAACCCCAATTTTGGGGGTCCCCCCAAAGTTTGGGGATTCCTCCCCAGGTCTGGGGGGGGGTCCACATCCAATTCTGGAATTTCACACTTCCATTTAAGTCTTCTTCCCCCCAATTTGGGGGTTCGCCCACCCTATTTTGGGGGTTCCTCCCCTAACTGGGGGGGACACAACCGATTTTAGAGTCCCCCACCCTCCTCTTTTGGGTTCCCCCCTAATATTAAAAGTTCTTCCGCCCAATTTTGGGGGACCCCACAATTTTGACGTTCCTTCCCCTAACTTGGGGCTTCAACCCTTCAATTTTGGGGGGCTCCCACCCTCTTAGTTTGGCCTTCCACCCTAATATTGGGCCTAACCCCTAAGAACCCTGACCCCTAACACTACGGCTCCCACGGATCTAACCCTAACCCCTACCCCAACAAACCCTAGAAACCCTAACCCTAAAAACCCTTACAGCCCTAACCCGATAAAATTTACCACACTAAACCCCTGAAGACTGCTGCTCTGGGGGGGTCCACATCCAATTCTGGAATTTCACACTTCCATTTAAGTCTTCTTCCCCCCAATTTGGGGGTTCGCCCACCCAATTTTGGGGGTTCCTCCCCTAATTGGGGGGGACACAACCGATTTTAGGGGTCCCCCCCAATTGTAGAGTCCCCCACCCTCCTTTTTTGGGTTCCCCCCTAATATTAAAAGTTCTTCCACCCAGTTTTGGGGGACCCCACAATTTTGACGTTCCTTCCCCTAACTTGGGGCTTCAACCCTTCAATTTTGGGGGGCTCCCACCCTCTTAGTTTGGCCTTCCACCCTAATATTAGGCCTCACCCCTAAGAACCTTGACCCCTAACCCTACGGCAACCACGGATCTAACCCTAACCCCTACCCCAACAAACCCTAGAAACCCTAACCCTAAAAACCCTTACAGCCCTAACCCGATAAAATTTACCACACTAAACCCCTGAAGACTGCTCTAGGGGGGGGTCCACATTCAATTCTGGAATTTCATACTTCCATTTAAGTCTTCTTCCCCCCAATTTGGGGGTTCGCCCACCCAATTTTGGGGGTTCCTCCCCTAATTTGGGGGGACCCGACCAATTTTGGGGGTTCCTCCCCTAATTTGGGGGGACCCGACCAATTTTGGGGGTCCCCCCCAATTGTAGAGTCCCCCACCCTCCTTTTTTGGGTTCCCCCCTAATATTAAGAGTTCTTCCGCCCAATTTTGAGGGACCCCACAATTTTGACGTTCCTTCCCCTAACTTTGGGCTTCAACCCTTCAATTTTGGGGGGAGCTCCCCCCCTCTTATTTTGGCATTCCTCCTTAATATTGGGCCTAACCCCTAAGAACCCTGACCCCCAACGCTATGGCAACCACGGATCTAACCCTAACCCCTACCCCAACAAACCCTAGAAATCCTAACCCTAAAAACCATTACAGCCCTAACCCGATAAAATTTACCACACTAAACCCCTGAAGACTGTTCTGGGGGGTCCACATTCAATTCTGGAATTTCACACTTCCATTTAAGTCTTCTTCCCCCCAATTTGGGGGTTCGCCCATCCAATTTTGGGGGTTCCTCCCCTAATTGGGGGGGACACAACCAATTTGGGGGGGACACCACCAATTTTAGAGTCCCCCACCCTCCTTTTTTGGGTTTCCCCCAACATTAAGAGCTCTTCCGCCCAATTTTGGGGGACCCCACAATTTTGACGTTCCTTCCCCTAACTTGGGGCTTCGACCCTTCAATTTTGGGGGGGCTCCCCCCTTACTTTGGCCTTCCACCCTAATATTGGGCCTAACCCCTAAGAACCCTGACCCCTAACACTACGGCTCCCACGGATCTAACCCTAACCCCTACCCCAAAAAACCCTAGAAACCCTAACCTTAAAACCCTTACAGTCCTAACCTGATAAAATTTACCACACTAGACCTACGCCTAAAAGCCCTAACCCTAAAAATTAAGACCCTCTAAACCCTAACCCAAAACGTAAAGATTCTCAAAGCCCTAACGCTGGAGACCCTAACCTTAAAAAAAAAAAAGACCTTAAAACCCTAACCCTAAATACCTGACCATAACTAAAACCCTAAGACCCTAACCCTAAAAACCCTATCAACACTAAAACCACAAAATACTTTAAAACCTTAACACACTAACCCCCAAACCCTAACCCTTATACCTCCAGCCCTAACAACCTTAAAATCCTAACCCTAAACCCTGAAAACCCTAACCCTGAAACCCAACCCTAGTGCCTTAGCCCTGAAACCTTAAAACCCTAACACCTTGTTAGAAACACTCTGTAACCAATAACATAGGCTCAGGCAAGAATCTCAGTGAAGTAGCATTTTTATTCACGATTGCAATGGCAGGCGTCCCACAAACTACCTACTAGTTCCATAACACAGTTTATATAAATTTTTTTTTCCTCTCGGTGACCAGGACCCTCCCCAGTTTCCCCATTGACTGGGTAATCCAAGTTCACGATCTACCCGGTGCTTCACTGAAAATACACAGCTGCTGGCCTGTTACAAGTCGATTTTCTTTTTTCCTTGACTGTTTTCCTCTTTGAGGTGGTAATGTTTCTTACACCGTGATTTCCAACCAATTGCTCTAAGGATTCTGGTTGTCTGCATTTCACAAGGTTGTCTGGTAAGCTTTCTTATCACTGCAAGCATATCTCGATACCACCTTCCTTCCCTCTAAACAATGTAACTCTGTGCAAAAACATTTTTATTCCCACAACCTTGATCCCCTTACCCTAAAATCCTTATTCCCTTTAACCCTAACAACTCTAACCACAACCCTAACCCTTCATATCAACCCCCCGACGCTAATGACACTGACTAATGATCCAAACCCCAAACTGCCCCAACCCCAGGAAACCGACAAAGAAACTGACATGAAGCTGAAAACTACAAAAAAGGCAAAACCCTGGATACAGACCCCAAATCACAAACACGCGACCAAAATGCTACAGAAAAGCCCCAGATGCAGGCCCCAAGCACTACAGCTAGGCCCCAGAAGCTCAAGACACATCCCAAAGCCAAAATGCAAGCCCCAAATGCTACAGAAAAGCCCCCAAACACCAGACGCAGGCTGCAGAAGTCTACAAGCGGGCCACGACCCACCCCCAGACGCAGGCCCCAAAGGTGTACAAGCAACTCCCCGCCCTCCCCAGAGGCACACCCCAAAGGTGTACAAACAGCCCCAAACCCCCACGACCCAGACCCCTACAGCATAGAAGCAGCTCCCAACCCCATCCCCCAAGGCACATGCCCCAACCCCCCCCAAGGCAGGCCCCAAAGGTGTACAAGCAACTCCCTCCCCACGCTCCCTCCCCAGAGGCAGGCCCCAAAGGTGTACAACCAGCACCCGACCCCCCCCCCAGATGCAAGCCCCAAAGGTGCACAAGGCAGCTCCAAACCTCCCCCCCAACCCAGGAGTCCAGTGTACGAGCAGCTCTCAACCCCTCCCCAACGCAGGCTCCTATACTGTACAACCAGCTCTGAACCCCCCCGCTCCCCAGACACAGGCACCAAGACCCCGCAGAGAAGGCCCCAAGGGTGTGCAAGCAGCTCCCAACCACCCCCCCCGAGGCAAGCCCCAAAGCCGCATACAGGGAAGCCCCTAGCGTGTACAAGCAACTCACAACCCCTCCCAACTGCAGGCCCCAAAAGCGTAGAAGCAGCTCCCAACTCCCCAAACGTAGGCACCTACAGTGGACAAGCACCTCTCAACCACCCCCCAGCTGCAGACCCCAAAGCTGTACAAGCAGCTACAAACCATGCCCAAGGCAGGACCCTGCAGTGTACAAGCAGCTCTCACGCCCCCCCCCCAGATACAAGTCCCAAAGGTGGACAAGCAGCTCCCAACCCCCTCCAGATGCAAGTCCCAAAGATGTACAAGCAGCTCCCAACCCACTTCAGATGTAGATCCCTACATTGTACAAGCAGCTCCCAACCCCCACAGATACAGATCCCTACATTGTAGGAGAAGCTTCCAACCCCCCCAGATGCAGGCCCTGACCCCACCCCCAAAACACAGTCCCAAAAGGTGTACAAGCAGCTCCACACCCCCCCCAAGACACAGGCCCCAAAAGCCTAAACATATGCCAAGCAAGTACTAATGCAGGTGCCAAACGCTACAGACAGGCCCAAAAGCACAGGCACACGCCCCAGATGCTCGAGGCCGAGACGTAACTTGGCTTTCTGAATTACTGGAAAGCGGCTTTCCTTCTCAGCGAGGTGTGCGCAGGCTAGACAGGATGGGGCTTCAGGCACCTCTTCACCTGTGGAAACACACTGCCATCAGGCACTGCCATGCCAGACAAGCTTTTTCTGTTAAAACACCCTTCTCAGATGCCCTGCGGCATTCAAGTGACCTGCTTTGCTCCGATTCTAAAGACTAGTGTCACAGCCCACCTTGCCTGTGGCACGTGACCAACAGAAGAGAAAGCAACCATACCGTTTGGAAACCGTCACTGCACGTGCCGCTCCTTGATGCTCTGTAACCTCTTCTCAAATCCTCAGCCACTTCTGTGTAGAGCCTGCCATGACACCTTCAAAGCAAGATGGATACCCTTCGCAGTCACCTTGTGCAACTTGGCCATTCTGCTCCACTGCTCCACTCACGACCAGCCTGCCCTTCTCGTGCTGCTCTTCAGAGTGCAGCTTGGCCCCTCTGAGTCTGTGCGAGGCACCTGCGAAAAAAAAAGAAAAGCATAGGCCGCGGCAGCATCCAAAGCCGCAGCACAGCTAGGACAGGTACTCTCACCTGCTCCCTTACTCTGCCCCCTCACCTGCCCTCGAGGCAGATGCTTCCATCTGCTCTCTTAAGCCAGCTACAACACCTCTGGAATATAAACAGGACTTTAACTGTATTTTGTGTAGTTAAGTAACTGCAGTGACAACCGCACCCCTAAAATAACTGCTACATCTGTTCATCGCTCACCTTGCCAAAACCAGCTCTGGTCGTGAAGTCCCAGGTTGTACGCTGTGTTTCAGCTTTAACAAATGAAAACAGTCAGAAGATAATCATTCAGATGCCAGCATTAGCACCCATCCCTCAACAACACAAGGGACCCCATGGCTAATTTTATCATTTCAAAACAGCAGCCCCCTTACCTCAGCACCTGGAAAGTAGATCAAGCCAGTCACCGGGTTGCCTACCGAGTCCTTGACAGTTCCAAAAGGAGCTCTTTCCTGTGACCAGTTCCTCCTAAGGTTTACCCCTCTACTGGGGAGGGGAACGAAATACATACAAAAAATCAAAACCCCACATCTGCGAGCTTTCAAGATTCAATGACAGACCTCTCCTCTAGCACTATTCAAGCACTATGCAAACAGCTGCTCGCAAGCAGCTCAAGTCTCCCCCTCCACATTTGCCAAACACCACGGAGATGACTCTGTGCCAGCTGCCCTTCAGTACGTGCCCAGAGGCAGAGCAGATGTCTTTGCCAAAACAGTCCGGACAATGTATTAGTACACCGCCACGTTAGCTACCATCACTAACTGCCAGGCAGGACAGCTCCAGGCCAAACACACACACACAGGCACGCTACAAACATTACGAACAAAACACACAACACAAGGCGCAAAAAAAAAGAGGACTCCCAGAGGGAAGCCATACAGCGACAGCAAGTCAGAACAGGTGCTCTGCAGCAGACCCAAGGAGAGACTCAAATGTCACGACATGCGACTGGAAGCAACTGCCAGAACTGGGATGATGGAGGCATAAAAAGCCTGCCTTCAAGGCAAGAGACCAGAAGGATGGGGAGTGCAAACCCCAGAAGAAAAATGCTTCGGAAATGAACTCCCAAGACAGAGCTCCTGATGAAGCCCACATGACTTCCGCAACAGCGAGGATGGAAACAGATGCCATCTGAAACAGAATATGATGCACAAGACCTGAAACACATCTGCGCTTTAAGCTGCGACTGCAAGTCAAGAAGTGCTCAGATAAGCCCTACGATGATGAAACAAGCATTTAGGACCTTTGGTGTGGCTAACAAGTTGCCCATCTAATCCGTCCAGTGGAAAAAGGCAATGAGGATATCAAGACCTGAGGAGCGTGTAACATATGATAATCGCATCAAGAAACATTTGATACAAAAAAATTACACGCACAGAAGAAATGATCTCTTTAGGCTCCCACTGCAAGACAAGAAATGCCCAGCTTCCGTTTGAGCATCAGCATTATTCCAGTGAGGTCAAGTGTTCAACACCCTCAGGACGGCTTCCCCAGGGCCTGCCAAGCACCAGGAGCAACAGCACAGCACAGACAACACAGAACACAGACACCAAGCTGGAACTGCCCTGCCTGGCACGTGCTCAAGCCCTACCTGACAGAATCCCACGCCCCCACACACTGTCTGACCGTGATCAATCCTAAAAAGCCCCATCCACAGCAATGACTTAAAAGCACAGACCCTCGCCCTATGTGTGCATTCAAAACCCGAAAGCAAACATAGCACTTGCCCCGCAACTTAGCTTGGGAATGATGGGAGGCAGGTTCCATCCTCATCAAGGAACACGAAGGCTAGCCAGGACATTGCTTCCGGCACGAGGCTCCTCTTCATCTGCAGAAATAAAGTGCCATCGGGCACTGGCACACCAGCCAAACTTCTTCCAGTGAAACACCCACCTCAAAAACAAAACAGTAGTCCACTGACCTGCTCTGCTACTGAAGTCAGATAGACCAACTCCAGACAACTGCCCTCCTTCCCCTGCCAACCACCCCCAAACACACAGTATTTGCCCCTGGACTTAATTCTCAGGGGTCACAATCCATCCTCAAGGTGGACCACAGAGGCCAACTAGGATGTTCCCAGTATCTTCTTCGTCCCCAGAAAAGAGGAGTCACCCAGAGGTGGGACCAATAGACTACCAAACCAAAACCAATGCCCTTTTCCCAACTTTTCTCCACTCACCTTCCCGATCCAGGCTTAGCGCTTCCATTTACTGTGCTGAGCCAAGGTCACGTAGCTTAGACCAAGGAGAAAGAACAAACAAAAATGACAATCCACAAAACAGTCTATACCCACTCCTCTTCTTTCCTCCCCTACCCCAACAGCCAAGAAGCCCCAGACCCACGTTCCCCAACCCAGTACCACCGCTTCGCTCACCTAACATCCCAAGGAGATGCATCACCCTCGTGCCTCATTCAAGTGTCCGTGCCCATGCCCTGGGCTACAAGAAACAAAAAGAGGAGGTCATATCCGTGATGGACACGCAAACAGTACAGCTCCTTGCAGAGGACTCAAACACAGAGACGAGAGCCAGAAAAAAAAAAAACACACCCTCAGGTCCACAAATACCAAAAGGCCATGAATGCACAGCAGCCCCAACAGGGGTAATCACAGACTTCTCCTTTACAGATGAGAACGGTGACCCTGCTCAGTCTCTCCGTAATACTGCACTTATGCGGTCAAGCCCCTTCTGATGCATACTGAAGCTCCTTGTGAAGCCTCTGGACAGTTATGCAAATGACTTGATATACCTAGAGATTAAAAGATAACTCAAAAAAAAAGGAACCGTACCCCACCATTTCCCAAAAACAAGTTAACCAGCAACACCTCCTAAGCACACCTCTATTACGTGAATTCCAAGCACTTAAAAACTAGAAGGCTGCAACGTCTAAAGACTCCACAGCCACACAAACCACAGGCAAAAGCTCCAAAAATAAAACAAACTGTCCCTAACCCTGAAAAAGACTACCCCTTACACGCCTACTGCTGCTCTTTTCAGACACATGCTTACACAGGGAGCTTCGATGATACTTATCTCCTAAACCCTGCTCCATCACTTTGCCACCAAGGTTATAACTTTCATAATATTTGCCTTAATTCTGCAGAAATCATAACGGACCCAGAACCACAAAGTAAACACACAAAGTAACACTGCCATCCTATCCGTAAAGACGCTATAACAATTACTCACCTGAAGAAGAGCTGCATGCAATACAGGCACCTATTACTAGATTGGTTTACTCTAACAGATCCTACTAGTTGTTACCTCACAAAGATGGGCGTACCGGTCTCTACTTGGAAACGCATCAGTCCATAGACTCTTAACCACCTAAAGAAACCTGCAACTCACTGAAGGAAAAACAAAGCACTTACCCCAAAGTGCAGCCCAGGCAGAATGAGCTCTCTGATGGGATGCCTGTGACTCAATGACCACCAGGCCCTCCCTGGAACCCAAAGCCAGTCACCTGGGAAAGGGGAGGGGCAAAACACAAGAAAGTAGAAAGAGGAGAAGCAGCAGCTGTGGTTTATTTTTTTTTGCTTCATCTTTGAATATTGAAAGCTTTTCTCCTCTACAACTCCTGTCTCAGGAACCAAACAGCATTCCAGTGACCTGCTTTGCTCCTATTCCAAGGACTATCACAGCCCACCTTGCCTGTGGCACCTGATAAACAGAACAGAAAGCAACCACAGCAGCAAAAGCCACTGCACCCTCAGGACAGTTACCCTCATCCCCTCCTTTACCTCAGCTGCTTACCTACCCCACGTGGCAGATGCTTCCACCCGTTCTCTGAAGCCTCCTAGAGCACCTCCAAAAGAGAAACTGGAATTTTACTCTATTTGATGTAGTTAAAAAAATTGCAGCGACAGCCGCACCCCAAAAATAACAGCTACCTCTGTTCATCACTCACCAGAGTCACTCCAGAGGTAGCTCGGGTCGTGACGTCCTGTACTGCACACTGCGTTTCAGCCTGAACAAAGGAAAACACAGTCAGACCATGAACATTCAGCTGACAGCATTAGCACCCATCCCTCAACAACAGAAGTCACCCCATATTTAATGTTTTCGTTTCAAATAGCAGTCCACTTGCCTCTGTACCTGCAAGTTAGATCCAAGCTCGAAAGGAACGGCCACCATCACCCATGCCACCTGGGAACACAGAAGGACAAAATGACCGCTGTGCTTGCAAGCGACCACCTGCCACATTGCTCCTCTGTCCCAAACAGCCTCACCTCAGACCCTCAGAGGGAAACACCTGAATGTCTTCCCTTCGCTTCAGATAAGGGATCACCAGGCTGATAAAACTCTCACCTTCCCTCACTGCTCCGTGACACGGGGATTTCCCTGTCCAAGACTGCACGAAGCCCCTGCAGAGACGAGAGAAAAGCACACCATGAGGCACCTCACAGCCACAGCGTACCTGCTGCAATACCTCTCTCTTCCCAACTCCTTTACTTCAGCTCCTCACCAGCTCTGAGATTCTTTGCTTCAGTTTCCCCATTGACTGGGTAATCCAGGTTCACAATCTATCCGGTACTTCACTGAAAATACACAGCTGCTGGCCTGTTACAAGTCAATTTTCTTTTTTCCTTGACTGTTTTCCTCTTTGAGGTGGTAATGTTTCTTACACCGTGATTTCCAACCAATTGCTCTAAGGATTCTGGTTGTCTGCATTTCACAAGGTTGTCTGGTAAGCTTTCTTATCACTGCAAGCATATCTCAACACCACCTTCCTTCCCTCTAAACAATGTAACTCTGTGCAAAAACATTTTTATTCCCACAACCTTGATCCCCTTACCCTAAAATCCTTATTCCCTTTAACCCTAACAACTCTAACCACAACCCTAACCCTTCGTATCAACCCCCCAACGCTAATGACACTGACTAATGATCCAAACCCCAAACTGCCCCAACCCCAGGAAACCGACAAAGAAACTGACATGAAGCTGAAAACTACAAAAAAGGCAAAACCCTGGATACAGACCCCAAATCACAAACACGCGACCAAAATGCTACAGAAAAGCCCCAGATGCAGGCCCCAAGCACTACAGCTAGGCCCCAGAAGCTCAAGACACATCCCAAAGCCAAAATGCAAGCCCCAAATGCTACAGAAAAGCCCCCAAACACCAGACGCAGGCTGCAGAAGTCTACAAGCGGGCCACGACCCACCCCCAGACGCAGGCCCCAAAGGTGTACAAGCAACTCCCCGCCCTCCCCAGAGGCACACCCCAAAGGTGTACAAACAGCCCCAAACCCCCAAGACCCAGACCCCTACAGCATAGAAGCAGCTCCCAACCCCATCCCCCAAGGCACATGCCCCAACCCCCCCCAAGGCAGGCCCCAAAGGTGTACAAGCAACTCCCTCCCCACGCTCCCTCCCCAGAGGCAGGCCCCAAAGGTGTACAACCAGCACCCGACCCCCCCCCAGATGCAAGCCCCAAAAGTGCACAAGGCAGCTCCAAACCTCCCCCCCAACCCAGGAGTCCAGTGTACGAGCAGCTCTCAACCCCTCCCCAACGCAGGCTCCTATACTGTACAACCAGCTCTGAACCCCCCCGCTCCCCAGACACAGGCACCAAGACCCCGCAGAGAAGGCCCCAAGGGTGTGCAAGCAGCTCCCAACCACCCCCCCCGAGGCAAGCCCCAAAGCCGCATACAGGGAAGCCCCTAGCGTGTACAAGCAACTCACAACCCCTCCCAACTGCAGGCCCCAAAAGCGTAGAAGCAGCTCCCAACTCCCCAAACGTAGGCACCTACAGTGGACAAGCACCTCTCAACCACCCCCCAGCTGCAGACCCCAAAGCTGTACAAGCAGCTACAAACCATGCCCAAGGCAGGACCCTGCAGTGTACAAGCAGCTCCCCCCCCACCCCAGATACAAGTCCCAAAGGTGGACAAGCAGCTCCCAACCCCCTCCAGATGCAAGTCCCAAAGATGTACAAGCAGCTCCCAACCCACTTCAGATGTAGATCCCTACATTGTACAAGCAGCTCCCAACCCCCACAGATACAGATCCCTACATTGTAGGAGCAGCTTCCAACCCCCCCAGATGCAGGCCCTGACCCCACCCCCAAAACACAGTCCCCAAAGGTGTACAAGCAGCTCCACACCCCCCCCAAGACACAGGCCCCAAAAGCCTAAACATATGCCAAGCAAGTACTAATGCAGGTGCCAAACGCTACAGACAGGCCCAAAAGCACAGGCACACGCCCCAGATGCTCGAGGCCGAGACGTAACTTGGCTTTCTGAATTACTGGAAAGCGGCTTTCCTTCTCAGCGAGGTGTGCGCAGGCTAGACAGGATGGGGCTTCAGGCACCTCTTCACCTGTGGAAACACACTGCCATCAGGCACTGCCATGCCAGACAAGCTTTTTCTGTTAAAACACCCTTCTCAGATGCCCCGCGGCATTCAAGTGACCTGCTTTGCTCCGATTCTAAAGACTAGTGTCACAGCCCACCTTGCCTGTGGCACGTGACCAACAGAAGAGAAAGCAACCATACCGTTTGGAAACCGTCACTGCACGTGCCGCTCCTTGATGCTCTGTAACCTCTTCTCAAATCCTCAGCCACTTCTGTGTAGAGCCTGCCATGGCACCTGCAAAGCAAGATGGATACCCTTCGCAGTCACCTTGCGCAACTTGGCCATTCTGCTCCACTGCTCCACTCACGACCAGCCTGCCCTTCTCGTGCTGCTCTTCAGAGTGCAGCTTGGCCCCTCTGAGTCTGTGCGAGGCACCTGCGAAAAAAAAAGAAAAGCATAGGCCGCGGCAGCATCCAAAGCCGCAGCACAGCTAGGACAGGTACTCTCACCTGCTCCCTTACTCTGCCCCCTCACCTGCCCTCGAGGCAGATGCTTCCATCTGCTCTCTTAAGCCAGCTACAACACCTCTGGAATATAAACAGGACTTTAACTGTATTTTGTGTAGTTAAGTAACTGCAGTGACAACCGCACCCCTAAAATAACTGCTACATCTGTTCATCGCTCACCTTGCCAAAACCAGCTCTGGTCGTGAAGTCCCAGGTTGTACGCTGTGTTTCAGCTTTAACAAATGAAAACAGTCAGAAGATAATCATTCAGCTGCCAGCATTAGCACCCATCCCTCAACAACACAAGGGACCCCATGGCTAATTTTATCATTTCAAAACAGCAGCCCCCTTACCTCAGCACCTGGAAAGTAGATCAAGCCAGTCACCGGGTTGCCTACCGAGTCCTTGACAGTTCCAAAAGGAGCTCTTTCCTGTGACCAGTTCCTCCTAAGGTTTACCCCTCTACTGGGGAGGGGAACGAAATACATACAAAAAATCAAAACCCCACATCTGCGAGCTTTCAAGATTCAATGACAGACCTCTCCTCTAGCACTATTCAAGCACTATGCAAACAGCTGCTCGCAAGCAGCTCAAGTCTCCCCCTCCACATTTGCCAAACACCACGGAGATGACTCTGTGCCAGCTGCCCTTCAGTACGTGCCCAGAGGCAGACCGGATGTCTTTGCCAAAACAGTCCGGACAATGTATTAGTACACCGCCACGTTAGCTACCATCACTAACTGCCAGGCAGGACAGCTCCAGGCCAAACACACACACACAGGCACGCTACAAACATTACGAACAAAACACACAACACAAGGCGCAAAAAAAAAGAGGACTCCCAGAGGGAAGCCATACAGCGACAGCAAGTCAGAACAGGTGCTCTGCAGCAGACCCAAGGAGAGACTCAAATGTCACGACATGCGACTGGAAGCAACTGCCAGAACTGGGATGATGGAGGCATAAAAAGCCTGCCTTCAAGGCAAGAGACCAGAAGGATGGGGAGTGCAAACCCCAGAAGAAAAATGCTTCGGAAATGAACTCCCAAGACAGAGCTCCTGATGAAGCCCACATGACTTCCGCAACAGCGAGGATGGAAACAGATGCCATCTGAAATCGAATATGATGCACAAGACCTGAAACACATCTGCGCTTTAAGCTGCGACTGCAAGTCAAGAAGTGCTCAGATCAGCCCTACGATGATGAAACAAGCATTTAGGACCTTTGGTGTGGCTAACAAGTTGCCCATCTAATCCGTCCAGTGGAAAAAGGCAATGAGGATATCAAGACCTGAGGAGCGTGTAACATATGATAATCGCATCAAGAAACATTTGATACAAAAAAATTACACGCACAGAAGAAATGATCTCTTTAGGCTCCCACTGCAAGACAAGAAATGCCCAGCTTCCGTTTGAGCATCAGCATTATTCCAGTGAGGTCAAGTGTTCAACACCCTCAGGATGGCTTCCCCAGGGCCTGCCAAGCACCAGGAGCAACAGCACAGCACAGACAACACAGAACACAGACACCAAGCTGGAACTGCCCTGCCTGGCACGTGCTCAAGCCCTACCTGACAGAATCCCACGCCCCCACACACTGTCTGACCGTGATCAATCCTAAAAAGCCCCATCCACAGCAATGACTTAAAAGCACAGACCCTCGCCCTATGTGTGCATTCAAAACCCGAAAGCAAACATAGCACTTGCCCCGCAACTTAGCTTGGGAATGATGGGAGGCAGGTTCCATCCTCATCAAGGAACACGAAGGCTAGCCAGGACATTGCTTCCGGCACGAGGCTCCTCTTCACCTGCAGAAATAAAGTGCCATCGGGCACTGGCACACCAGCCAAACTTCTTCCAGTGAAACACCCACCTCAAAAACAAAACAGTAGTCCACTGACCTGCTCTGCTACTGAAGTCAGATAGACCAACTCCAGACAACTGCCCGCCTTCCCCTGCCAACCACCCCCAAACACACAGTATTTGCCCCTGGACTTAATTCTCAGGGGTCACAATCCATCCTCAAGGTGGACCACAGAGGCCAACTAGGATGTTCCCAGTATCTTCTTCGTCCCTGGAAAAGAGGAGTCACCCAGAGGTGGGACCAATAGACTACCAAACCAAAACCAATGCCCTTTTCCCAACTTTTCTCCACTCACCTTCCCGATCCAGGCTCAGCATTTCCATTTACTGTGCTGAGCCAAGGTCACGTGGCTTAGACCAAGGAGAAAAAACAAACAAAAATGACAATCCACAAAACAGTCTATACCCACTCCTCTTCTTTCCTCCCCTACCCCAACAGCCAAGAAGCCCCAGACCCACGTTCCCCAACCCAGTACCACCGCTTCGCTCACCTAACATCCCAAGGAGATGCATCACCCTCGTGCCTCATTCAAGTGTCCGGGCCCATGCCCTGGGCTACAAGAAACAAAAAGAGGAGGTCATATCCGTGATGGACACGCAAACAGTACTGCTCCTTGCAGAGGACTCAAACACAGAGACGAGAGCCAGAAAAAAAAAAAACACACCCTCAGGTCCACAAATACCAAAAGGCCATGAATGCACAGCAGCCCCAACAGGGGTAATCACAGACTTCTCCTTTACAGATGAGAACGGTGACCCTGCTCAGTCTCTCCGTAATACTGCACTTATGCGGTCAATCCCCTTCTGATGCATACTGAAGCTCCTTGTGAAGCCTCTGGACAGTTATGCAAATGACTTGATATACCTAGAGATTAAAAGATAACTCAAAAAAAAAGGAACCGTACCCCACCATTTCCCAAAAACAAGTTAACCAGCAACACCTCCTAAGCACACCTCTATTACGTGAATTCCAAGCACTTAAAAACTAGAAGGCTGCAACGTCTAAAGACTCCACAGCCACACAAACCACAGGCAAAAGCTCCAAAAATAAAACAAACTGTCCCTAACCCTGAAAAAGACTACCCCTTACACGCCTACTGCTGCTCTTTTCAGACACATGCTTACACAGGGAGCTTCGATGATACTTATCTCCTAAACCCTGCTCCATCACTTTGCCACCAAGGTTATAACTTTCATAATATTTGCCTTAATTCTGCAGAAATCATAACGGACCCAGAACCACAAAGTAAACACACAAAGTAACACTGCCATCCTATCCGTAAAGACGCTATAACAATTACTCACCTGAAGAAGAGCTGCATGCAATACAGGCACCTATTACTAGATTGGTTTACTCTAACAGATCCTACTAGCTGTTACCTCACAAAGATGGGCGTACCGGTCTCTACTTGGAAACGCATCAGTCCATAGACTCTTAACCACCTAAAGAAACCTCCAACTCACTGAAGGAAAAACAAAGCACTTACCCCAAAGTGCAGCCCAGGCAGAATGAGCTCTCTGATGGGATGCCTGTGACTCAGTGACCACCAGGCCCTGCCTGGAACCCAAAGCCAATCACCTGGGAAAGGGGAGGGGCAAAGCACAAAGTAGAAAGAGGAGAAGCAACACCTGTGGTTTATGTATCTATTTATATGGCTTAGCTCAACAGCATGCAGGGTGCAGACAAGAGAACTGGGTTGTTTCTAGAAGCAACAATCCCCATGTTTTGGCTTCAGCTTTGAATATTGAAAGCTTTTCTCCTCTACAACTCCTGTCTCAGGAACCAAACAGCATTCCAGTGACCTGCTTTGCTCCTATTCCAAGGACTATCACAGCCCACCTTGCCTGTGGCACCTGATAAACAGAACAGAAAGCAACCACAGCAGCAAAAGCCACTGCACCCTCAGGACAGTTACCCTCATCCCCTCCTTTACCTCAGCTGCTTACCTACCCCACGTGGCAGATGCTTCCACCCGTTCTCTGAAGCCTCCTAGAGCACCTCCAAAAGAGAAACTGGAATTTTACTCTATTTGATGTAGTTAAAAAAATTGCAGCGACAGCCGCACCCCAAAAATAACAGCTACCTCTGTTCATCACTCACCAGAGTCACTCCAGAGGTAGCTCGGGTCGTGACGTCCTGTACTGCACACTGCGTTTCAGCCTGAACAAAGGAAAACACAGTCAGAAGACAAACAGTCAGCTGACAGCATTAGCACCCATCCCTCAACAACAGAAGTCACCCCATATTTAATGTTTTCGTTTCAAAACAGCAGTCCACTTGCCTCTGTACCTGCAAGTTAGATCCAAGCTCGAAAGGAACAGCCACCATCACCCATGCCACCTGGGAACACAGAAGGACAAAATGACCACTGTGCTTGCAAGCGACCACCTGCCACATTGCTCCTCTGTCCCAAACAGCCTCACCTCAGACCCTCAGAGGGAAACACCTGAATGTCTTCCCTTCGCTTCAGATAAGGGATCACCAGGCTGATAAAACTCTCACCTTCCCTCACTGCTCCGTGACACGGGGATTTCCCTGTCCAAGACTGCACGAAGCCCCTGCAGAGACGAGAGAAAAGCACACCATGAGGCACCTCACAGCCACAGCGTACCTGCTGCAATACCTCTCTCTTCCCAACTCCTTTACTTCAGCTCCTCACCAGCTCTGAGATTCTTTGCTTCAGTTTCCCCATTGACTGGGTAATCCAGGTTCACAATCTATCCGGTACTTCACTGAAAATACACAGCTGCTGGCCTGTTACAAGTCAATTTTCTTTTTTCCTTGACTGTTTTCCTCTTTGAGGTGGTAATGTTTCTTACACCGTGATTTCCAACCAATTGCTCTAAGGATTCTGGTTGTCTGCATTTCACAAGGTTGTCTGGTAAGCTTTCTTATCACTGCAAGCATATCTCAACACCACCTTCCTTCCCTCTAAACAATGTAACTCTGTGCAAAAACATTTTTATTCCCACAACCTTGATCCCCTTACCCTAAAATCCTTATTCCCTTTAACCCTAACAACTCTAACCACAACCCTAACCCTTCGTATCAACCCCCCAACGCTAATGACACTGACTAATGATCCAAACCCCAAACTGCCCCAACCCCAGGAAACCGACAAAGAAACTGACATGAAGCTGAAAACTACAAAAAAGGCAAAACCCTGGATACAGACCCCAAATCACAAACACGCGACCAAAATGCTACAGAAAAGCCCCAGATGCAGGCCCCAAGCACTACAGCTAGGCCCCAGAAGCTCAAGACACATCCCAAAGCCAAAATGCAAGCCCCAAACGCTACAGAAAAGCCCCCAAACACCAGACACACTCCCCAGAGGCACGCCCCAAAGGTGTACAAACAGCCCCAACCTCCCAAGACCCAGACCCCTACAGCGTAGAAGCAGCTCCCAACCACCCCCCCCCCCAAGGCAGGCCCTAACAGTGTGCAAGCAGCTCCCACCCCCCCCAGACGCAGGCCCCAAAGGTGTACAAGCAGCTCACAACCACCCCCCCAGAGGCAGGCCCCAACCCCCTCCAGACGCAAGCCCGAAAGGTGTACAACCAGCTCCAACCCCCCCCCACCAAGACGCAGGCCCCAAAGGTGTACAAGCAACTCCCCACCCTCCCTCCCCAGAGGCAGGCCCCAAAGGTGTACAACCAGCACCCGAACCCCCCACATACAAGCCCCAAAGGTGTACAAGCAGCTCCAAACCTCCCCCCCAACCCAGGCGTCCAGTGTACGAGCAGCTCCCACCCCCCCCCAACGCAGGCTCCTATACTGTACAACCAGCTCTGAACCCCCCCACTCCCCAGACACAGGCACCAAGCCCCCACAGAGGCAGGCCCCGAGGGTGCACAAGCAGCTCCATACCTCCCCCCCCCAACCCAGGCTTCCAGTGTACGAGCAGCTCCCAACCCCCCCCCCAACGCAGGCTCCTACACTACAACCAGCTCTGAACCCCCCCCACAGACTCACCAGACGCAGGCACCAAGCCCCCGCAGAGGCAGGCCCCAAGGGTGTGCAAGCAGCTCCCAAGCCCCCCCCCCCCAAGAGGCAGGCCCCAAAGCCCCATAGAGGGAAGCCCCTAGCGTGTACAAGCAACTCACAACCCTCCCCAGAGGCACGCCCCAAAGCTGTAAAAACAGCCCCAACCCCCCAAGACCCAGACCCCTACAGCATAAAAGCAGCTCCCAACCCCACCCCCAAGGCACATGCCCCAACCCCCCCCCCCCCAAGGCAGGCCCTAACAGTGTACAAGCAGCTCCCAACCCCCCCCAGATGCAAGCCCCAAAGGTGCACAAGCAGCTCCAAACCTCCCCCCCCCAACCCAGGCTTCCAGTGTACGAGCAGCTCCCTTCCCCCCCCCCCCCCCCAACGCAGGCTCCTATACTGTACAACCAGCTCTGAACCCCCCCGCTCCCCAGACACAGGCACCAAGCCCCCGCAGAGGCAGGCCCCAAGGGTGTGCAAGCAGCTCACAACAACCCCCCCCCCCCCCAGAGGCAGGCCCCAAAGCCCCATAGAGGGAAGCCCCTAGCATGTACAAGCAACTCACAACCCCTCCCAGCTGCAGACCCCAAAGCTGTACAAGCAGCTACAAACCATGTCCAAGGCAGGACCCTGCAGTGTACAAGCAGCTCCCAACTCCCCCCCCAGATACAAGTCCCAAAGGTGTACAAGCAGCTCCCAAGCCCCCCCAGATGCAAGTCCCAAAGGTGTACAAGCAGCTCCCAACCCCCCCCAGATGCAAGCCCCAAAGGTGCACAAGCAGCTCCAAACCTTCCCCCCCAACCCAGGCGTCCAGTGTACGAGCAGCTCCCAAACCCCCCCAGCGCAGGCTCCTATACTGTACAACCAGCTCTGAACCCCCCCAACCCCCAGACACAGGCACCAAGCCCCCGCAAAGGCAGGCCCCGAGTGTGCACAAGCAGCTCCAAACCTCCCCCCCCCCCCCAAACCAGGCGTCCAGTGTACGAGCAGCTCCCAACCCCCCCCAACGCAGGCTCCTACACTACAACCAGCTCTGAACCCCCCCCCCCACCCCCCACTCACCAGACGCAGGCACCAAGCCCCCGCAGAGGCAGGCCCCAAGGGTGTGCAAGCAGCTTCCAACCCCTCCCCCCCCCCGAGGCAGGCCCCAAAGCCCCATAGAGGGAAGCCCCTAGCGTGTACAAGCAACTCCCCACCCTCCCCAGAGGCACGCCCCAAAGGTGTAAAAACAGCCCCAACCCCCCAAGACCCAGACCCCTACAGCATAGAAGCAGCTCCCAGCCCCACCCCCAAGGCACATGCCACAACCCCCCCCCAAGGCAGGCCCTAACAGTGTACAAGCAGCTCCCAACCCCCTCCAGATGCAAGCCCGAAAGATGTACAAGCAGCTCCCAACCCCCCCCCCAGATGCAAGTCCCAAAGGTGCACAAGCAGCTCCAAACCTCCCCCCCCCAACCCAGGCGTCTAGAGGACGAGCAGCTCCCAACCCCCCCCCCAACGCAGGCTCCTATACTGTACAACCAGCTCTGAACCCCCCCACTCCCCAGACACAGGCACCAAGCCCCCGCAGCGGCAGGCCCTAAGGGTGTGCAAGCAGCTCACAATCACCCCCCGCCCAGAGGCAGGCCCCAAAGCCCCATACAGGGAAGCCCCTAGCATGTACAAGCATCTCACAACCCCTCCCAGCTGCAGGCCCCAAAAGTGTACAAGCAGCTCCCAACTCCCCAAACGTGGGCACCTACAGTGGACAAGCACCTCTCAACCACCCCCCAGCTGCAGACCCCAAAGCTGTACAAGCAGCTACAAACCCTGCCCAAGGCAGGACCCTGCAGTGAACAAGCAGCTCCCCCCCCACCCCAGATACAAGTCCCAAAGATGTACAAGCAGCTCCCCCCCCCCCAGATACAAGTCCCAAAGGTGGACAAGCAGCTCCCAACCCCCTCCAGATGCAGATCCCTGCAGTTTACAAGCAGCTCCCAACACGCACCCCCAAACGCAAGCCCATACTGTGTACAAGCAGCTCCCAATCCCCACAGATACAGATCCCTACATTGTAGGAGCACCTTCCAACCCCGCCAGATGCAGGCCCTGACCCCACCCCCAGACACAGTACCCAAAGGTGTACAAGCAGCTCCACACACCCCCAAGACACAGGCCCCAAAAGCCTAAACATATGCCAAGCAAGTACTAATGCAGGTGCCAAACGCTACAGACAGGCCCAAAAGCACAGGCACACGCCCCAGATGCTCAAGGCCGAGACGTAACTTGGCTTTCTGAATTACTGGAAAGCGGCTTTCCTTCTCAGCGAGGTGTGCGCAGGCTAGACAGGATGGGGCTTCAGGCACCTCTTCACCTGTGGAAACACACTGCCATCAGGCACTGCCATGCCAAACAAGCTTTTTCTGTTAAAACACCCTTCTCAGATGCCCCGCGGCATTCAAGTGACCTGCTTTGCTCCGATTCTAAAGACTAGTGTCACAGCCCACCTTGCCTGTGGCACGTGACCAACAGAAGAGAAAGCAACCATACCGTTTGGAAACCGTCACTGCACGTGCCGCTCCTTGATGCTCTGTAACCTCTTCTCAAATCCTCAGCCACTTCTGTGGAGAGCCTGCCATGACACCTGCAAAGCAAGATGGATACCCTTCGCAGTCACCTTGCGCAACTTGGCCATTCTGCTCCACTGCTCCACTCACGACCAGCCTGCCCTTCTCGTGCTGCTCTTCAGAGTGCAGCTTGGCCCCTCTGAGTCTGTGCGAGGCACCTGCGAAAAAAAAAGAAAAGCATAGGCCGCGGCAGCATCCAAAGCCGCAGCACAGCTAGGACAGGTACTCTCACCTGCTCCCTTACTCTGCCCCCTCACCTGCCCTCGAGGCAGATGCTTCCATCTGCTCTCTTAAGCCAGCTACAACACCTCTGGAATATAAACAGGACTTTAACTGTATTTTGTGTAGTTAAGTAACTGCAGTGACAACCGCACCCCTAAAATAACTGCTACATCTGTTCATCGCTCACCTTGCCAAAACCAGCTCTGGTCGTGAAGTCCCAGGTTGTACGCTGTGTTTCAGCTTTAACAAATGAAAACAGTCAGAAGATAATCATTCAGCTGCCAGCATTAGCACCCATCCCTCAACAACACAAGGGACCCCATGGCTAATTTTATCATTTCAAAACAGCAGCCCCCTTGCCTCAGCACCTGGAAAGTAGATCAAGCCAGTCACCGGGTTGCCTACCGAGTCCTTGACAGTTCCAAAAGGAGCTCTTTCCTGTGACCTGTTCCTCCTAAGGTTTACCCCTCCTACTGGGGAGGGGAACGAAATACAAACAAAAAATCAAAACCCCATATCTGCGAGCTTTCAAGATTCAATGACAGACCTCTCCTCTAGCACTACTCAAGCACTATGCAAACAGCTGCTCGCAAGCAGCTCAAGTCTCCCCCTCCACATTTGCCAAACACCACAGAGATGACTCTGTGCCAGCTGCCCTTCAGTACGTGCCCAGAGGCAGAGCAGATGTCTTTGCCAAAACAGTCCGGACAATGTATTAGTACACCGCCACGTTAGTTACCATCACTAACTGCCAGGCAGGACAGTTCCAGGCCAAAAACATAGGCACGCTACAAACATTACAAACAAAACACAGAACACAAGGCGCAAAAAAAGGACTCCCAGAGGGAAGCCCTACAGCGACAGCTAGTCAGAACAGGTGCCCTGCAGCAGACCCAAGGAGAGACTCAAATGTCACTACATGCGACTGGAAGCAACTGCCAGAACTGGGATGATGGAGGCATAAAAAGCCTGCCTTCAAGACAAGAGACCAGAAGGATGGGGAGTGCAAACCCCAGAAGAAATCTCTTAGGAAATGAATTCCCAAGACAGAGCTCCTGATGCGACCCAGATGACTTCTGCAAGAGTGAGTATGGAAACAGATGCCATCTGAAATCGAATATGATGCACAAGACCTGAAACACATCCGAGCTTTAAGCTGCGACTGCAATACAAGAAGTGCTCGGATCAGACCCATGATGACAAAACAAGCTTTTAGGACCTTTGGTACGGCTAACAAGTTGCCTTTCTAGTCTGTCCAGTGCAAAAAGCAATGAGGATATCAAGACCTGAGGAGCACGTAACATGATGATCACATCAAGAAACATTTGATACAAAGACCCGAGGAGTGCATGACACAGAACACACCCTGCAGAAGCAGCACTACAAGACAAATAAACAGATGGGAACTGTCCTGCCTGGCACATACACTCACACTACAAAATAACCCCTGCTCCTTCTATTAGCCTGGTGACCCAGCCTCAAGCAGCCTGAAGGTGACGCAGCCTCAACCACCCTCACAGTGGCACCAAGTATATTCAGCCGGCTGGCTCCATGCTGCTCCGGCTCCCAGCTCCCATCAGCCACACCACATATGCAAATACCAGGTGCCCCTCAACTTAGCTCTCAGATTGCTGGATGGTAAATTCCCTCCACCTCAAGAAATGCACAGACACTGAGAGACATCTTAGTCCATGGCCAGGCTCATCATCATCTGCAAAAACAGCGTACCAGCATTCACTAGCACACCGGCCCTGATGCCCACCTCCTCCGCAATACTGACTACCGCTGAAGCAACATACGGTTGTGCTCACCCGTTCCTCTCTGAGTCCAAGCTCCAACAGTACAGCCAGTATCACCCACACCACCTAGGAAAACAAAGGGATAAAATGATCGTTGTGTTCTCAAGTAATCACCCACCACACTGCTCCTCTATCCCACCCAGCCTCACCTCAGACCCTCAGCAGATTCTGAGGAAGGCCTGCTGCAGCACCTGCTAAACCAGGGGAAACACTTCAAGGACTTGCCTTAGGGGGACCTTGCTTAGGGACACTGACTGGGCTGACGACCCTCTCGCCTTTCCTCAGCACTCCACAATGTGGGGATTCACCTCTCCAAGGCTGCAGGAAGCACCCACAAAAGAAAAAAAAGGCAGATCCTCAGGCACCTCACAGGCACAGCCTACCTGCTGCAATACCTCTCTTTCTCTAGCTCTTTTTCTTCAGCTGCTCACATGCTCCAACTCGGCCGGGCCGGCACCACGGACTGGTGGTGCTTTCCACACTGCTGGAAAGCAGGCTTTATCCTCAAGGCACGTGCAGGCTAGATGAGATGGGGCTCCAGGCACCTCTTCACCTGTGGAAACACACTGCCATCAGACACCGCCATGCCAGACAAACTTTTCCTGTTAAAACACCCTTCTCAGATGCCCTGCGGCATTCCAGTGACCTGCTTTGCTCCGATTCTAAAGACTGATGTCACAGCCCACCTTGCCTGTGGCACCTGATCAACAGAAGAGAAAGCAACCGCAGCGCTTGGAAACCATCCCTGCACGTACTGCTCCTTGTCACTCTCCGGCCTCATCTCAAATCCTCAGCCACTTCTGTGGAGAGCCTGCCATGGCACCTGCAAAGCAAGACAGAGACCTTTCATAGTCACCTCGTGCTACTTGGCCATTCCGCTCCAACCCAGCTCATGACCAGCCCCCCTACTTAAGCAGCTCTTCAGAATGCAGTTTGCTCCTTTGAGCCTGTGCGAGACACCTGTGAAAGAGGAAGAAAAGCATAGGCTAAGGCAGCATCCTAAGCCGCAGCACAGCTAGGACAGTTACTCTCATCTGCTGCCTTACCTCTACCCGCTTACCTACCCCAAGGCAGATGCTTCCATCTACCCTCTTAAGCCAGCTACAACACCTCTAAAACAGAAAAGAGGGGTCACTTAGAGTGACAGTGACAACCACAACCCAACTATAACTGCTCCGTCTGTTCATCGCTCACCTTGCCAGAGGCAGCTCTGGGTGTGACGTCCCAGGTTGTACGCTGTGTTTCAGCTTTAACAAATGAAAACATATAAGGTAATCATTCAGCTGCCAGCATTAGCACCCATCCCTCAACAACACAAGGGACCCCATGGCTAATTTTATCATTTCAAAACAGCAGCCCCCTTGCCTCAGCACCTGGAAAGTAGATCAAGCCAGTCACCGGGTTGCCTACCGAGTCCTTGACAGTTCCAAAAGGAGCTCTTTCCTGTGACCTGTTCCTCCTAAGGTTTATCTAGGACTGGAGAAAAATAAAAACACTCCACATCTGCGAGCTTTCAAGATTCAATGACAGACCTCTCCTCTAGCACTACTCAAGCACTATGCAAACAGCTGCTCGCAAGCAGCTCAGGTCTCCCCCTCCACATTTGCCAAACACCACAGAGATGACTCTGTGCCAGCTGCCCTTCAGTACGTGCCCAGAGGCAGACCAGATGTCTTTGCCAAAACAGTCCGGACAATGTATTAGTACACCGCCACGTTAGCTACCATCACTAACTGCCAGGCAGGACAGTTCCAGGCCAAAAACATAGGCACGCTACAAACATTACAAACAAAACACAGAACACAAGGCGCAAAAAAAGGACTCCCAGAGGGAAGCCCTACAGCGACAGCTAGTCAGAACAGGTGCCCTGCAGCAGACCCAAGGAGAGACTCAAATGTCACTACATGCGACTGGAAGCAACTGCCAGAACTGGGATGATGGAGGCATAAAAAGCCTGCCTTCAAGACAAGAGACCAGAAGGATGGGGAGTGCAAACCCCAGAAGAAAAATGCTTCGGAAATGAACTCCCAAGACAGAGCTCCTGATGAAGCCCACATGACTTCCGCAACAGCGAGGATGGAAACAGATGCCATCTGAAACCGAATATGATGCACAAGACCTGAAACACATCTGCGCTTCAGGCTGCGACTGCAAGACAAGACGTGCTCAGATCAGCCCTACGATGATGAAACAAGCATTTAGGACCTTTGGTGTGGCTAACAAGTTGCCCATCTAATCTGTCCAGTGGAAAAAGGCAATGAGGATATCAAGACCTGAGGAGCGCGTAACATATGATGATCGCATCAAGAAACATTTGATACAAAAAAATTACACGCACAGAAGAAATGATCTCTTTAAGCTCCCACTGCAAGACAAGAAATGCTCAGCTTCCGATTGAGCATCAGCATTATTCCAGTGAGGTCAAGTGTTCAACACCCTCAGGACGGCTTCCCCAGGGCCTGCCAAGCACCAGGAGCAACAGCACAGCACAGACAACACAGAACACAGACACCAAGCTGGAACTGCCCTGCCTGGCACGTGCTCAAGCCCTACCTGACAGAATCCCACGCCCCCACACACTGTCTGACCGTGATCAATCCTAAAAGGCCCCATCCACAGCAATGACTTAAAAGCACAGACCCTCGCCCTATGTGTGCATTCAAAACCCGAAAGCAAACATAGCACTTGCACCCCAACTTAGCTTGGAATGACAGGAGGCAGGTTCCATCCTCATCAAGGAACACGAAGGCTAGCCAGGACATTGCTTCCGGCACGAGGCTCCTCTTCACCTGCAGAAATAAAGTGCCATCGGGCACTGGCACACCAGCCAAACTTCTTCCAGTGAAACACCCACCTCAAAAACAAAACAGTAGTCCACTGACCTGCTCTGCTA
This sequence comes from Anser anser, assembly GCF_964211835.1. Taxonomy (NCBI): domain Eukaryota; kingdom Metazoa; phylum Chordata; class Aves; order Anseriformes; family Anatidae; genus Anser; species Anser anser. The sequence goes on along the minus strand of NC_139731.1, from coordinate 17,107,416 downwards.
CTGAAGTCAGATAGACCAACTCCAGACAACTGCCCGCCTTCCCCTGCCAACCACCCCCAAACACACAGTATTTGCCCCTGGACTTAATTCTCAGGGGTCACAATCCATCCTCAAGGTGGACCACAGAGGCCAACTAGGATGTTCCCACTATCTTCTTCGTCCCCGGAAAAGAGGAGTCACCCAGAGGTGGGACCAATAGACTACCAAACCAAAACCAATGCCCTTTTTCCAACTTTTCTCCACTCACCTTCCCGATCCAGGCTTAGCGCTTCCATTTACTGTGCTGAGCCAAGGTCACGTAGCTTAGACTAAGGAGAAAGAACAAACAAAAATGACAATCCACAAAACAGTCTATACCCACTCCTCTTCTTTCCTCCCCTACCCCAACAGCCAAGAAGCCACAGACCGACGTTCCCCAACCCAGTACCACCGCTTTGCTCACCTAACATCCCAAGGAGATGCATCACGCTCCCAGCTCCTCTTGTGCTCCGAGCATCTCCAGCATTTCAGGAACTGGAACCGCTGACACCTGGCGCGCCTCAGGAACGTGGCAGGAGATGTACTCTGCTCTTTCAAGGTGCTTCCAAAGCCTGCATAACAGGCAAAGCAGACTAACACAATCCACTGACCAACTCAGGGCCCACACTGCCGTCCACTCACCCTCGTGCCTCATTCAAGTGTCCGGGCCCATGCCCTGGGATACAAGAAACAAAAAGAGAAGGTCATATCCGTGATGGACACACAAACAGTACAGCTCCTTGCAGAGGACTCAAACACAGAGACGAGAGCCAGAAAAAAAAAAACACACCCTCAGGTCCACAAATGCCAAAAGGCCATGAATGCACAGCAGCCCCAACAGGGGTAATCACAGACTTATCCTTTACAGATGAGAACGGTGACCCTGCTCAGTCTCTCCGTAATACTGCACTTATGCGGTCAAGCCCCTTCGGATGCGTACTGAAGCTCCTTGTGAAGCCTCTGGACAGTTATGCAAATGACTTGATATACGTAGAGATTAAAAGATAACTCAAAAAAAAAGGAACCGTACCCCACCATTTCCCAAAAACAAGTTAGCCAGCAACACCTCCTAAGCACACCTCTATTACGTGAATTCCAAGCACTTAAAAACTAGAAGGCTGCAACATCTAAAGACTCTACAGCCACACAAACCACAGGCAAAAGCTCCAAAAATATAACAAACTGTCCCTAACCCTGAAAAAGACTACCCCTTACAGGCCTACTGCTACTCTTTTCAGATGCATGCTTACACAGGGAGCTTCGATGATACTTATCTCCTAAACCCTGCTCCATCACTTTGCCACCAAGGTTATAACTTTGATAATATTTGCCTTAATTCAGCAAAAATCATAAGGGACCCAGAACCAAAAGCAAACACACAAAGTAGCACTGCCATCCTATCCGTAAACATGCTATAACAATTACTCACCTGAAGAAGAGCTGCATGCAATACAGGCACCTATTACTAGATTGGTTTACTCTAACAGATCCTACCAGTTGTTACCTCACAAAGATGGGCGTACCGGTCTCTACTTGGAAACGCATCAGTCCATAGACTCTTAACCACCTAAAGAAACCTCCAACTCACTGAAGGAAAAACAAAGCACTTACCCCAAAGTGCAGCCCAGGCATAATGAGCTCTCTGAAGGGATGCCTGTGACTCAATGACCACTAGGCCCTCCCTGGAACCCAAAGCCAATCACCTGGGAAAGGGGAGGGGCAAAGCACAAGTAGAAAGAGAAGCAGCAGCTGTGGTTTATTTATTTTTGCTTCAGCTTTGAATATTGAAAGCTTTTCTCCTCTACAACTCCTGTCTCAAGAACCAAACAGAATTAAAGTCACCTGCTTTGCTCCTATTCCAAAGACTATCACAACCCGCCTTGCCTGTGGCACCTGATAAGCACAAGAGAAAGCAACCACAGCAATAAAAGACACTGCACCCTCAGGACAGTTACTCTCATCCCCTCCTTTACCTCAGCCGCTTACCTACCCCACATGGCAGATGCTTCCACCCGTTCTCTGAAGCCACCTAGAGCACCTCTAAAAGAGAAACTGGAATTTTACTCTATTTGATATAGTTAAAAAAACTGCAGTGACAACCGCAACCCAAAAATAACAGCTACCTCTGTTCGTCACGCACCAGAGTCACTCCAGAGGTAGCTCGGGTCGTGACGTCCTGTACTGCACACTGCGTTTCAGCCTGAACAAAGGAAAACACAGTCAGACGATAAACATTCAGCTGACAGCATTAGCACCCATCCCTCAACAACAGAAGTCACCCCATATTTAATGTTTTCGTTTCAAATAGCAGTCCACTTGCCTCTGTACCTGCAAGTTAGATCCAAGCTCAAAAGGAACGGCCACCATCACCCATGCCACCTGGGAACACAGAAGGACAAAATGACCACTGTGCTTGCAAGCGACCACCTGCCACACTGCTCCTCTGTCCCAGCCAGCCTCACCTCAGACCCTCAGAGGGAAACACCTGAACGTCTTCCCCTGTGGTGGTTTTACAGGGGTAGGCGACCGAGCTCCACCAAAACCGCTCTCTCACTCTCCCTCCTCAGAGAAGGACAGGGAGAAAATACAAGGAAAAAGGGCTCAAGGGTTGAGATAAGGACAAGGAGATTACACAGTAAATATCGTGATAGGCAAAACACACTCAGCATAGAAAGATAGAAAGATTTATTGCTTATTACTACACAATGTAGAGAAGCGAGAAACAAACGAAAGCAACCAAAAGCACCTTCCCCCCCAACCACCCTCTTCCACCTTCTCCCCCCCAGCGGTACAGGTGATCGGTGTTTATGGTCAGTCTATAGCGCTTCTTTGCCGCCACTCCTTCTCGGACGCCCTCATCCCCTGTGCTGTGGGGTTCCTCCCACAGGATGCAGTCCTTGGTCAACTGATCTGGCATGGCCTTCCCACAGGCAGCAGCTCTTCCAGAACTGTTCCAGATGTAGGTCCATACCACGGGGTCCATCCCTCAGGAGCAAACTGCTCCAACCTGGGTCCCCCACGGGCAGCAGCTCCTGCCAGCTCACCTGCTCCTGCGTGGTCCCCTCTCCACGGTCTACAGGTCCGGCCCGGAATCTGCTCCGGCAAGGGTCTTCCACAGGCCGCAGCCTCCATCAGTGCAGGTCCACCTGCTCCACCGTGGCCTCCTCCACCAGCTGCAGCATGGAACCCTGCTCCACCGTGGTACTCCGTGGGCTGCAGGGGGACAGCCTGCTTCACCATGGTCCTCGCCACAGGCCGCAGGGGACTTCTGCTCCGGCACCTGGAGTACCTCTCCCCCTCCTTCTTCACTGACCTTGGCGCCTGCAAGGCTGTTCCTCACTCCTCTTGCTCTCCCAGCTGCTGCATGGACCAGCGTGGTTTTTTTTTTTTTTTCCCTGTCTTAAATATGCTCTCACAGACGCGCAAACAACATCACTTATTGGCTCCGCTCAGCAGCGGGGCCCTTACCTAACATGGGGCAGCTTCTAGATTCTTCGCACAGAAGCCACCCCTAGAGCTCCCTGCTACCAAAACCTTGCCACATAAACCCCCCACGTCCCTTCACTTCGGTTAAGGGACGACCAGGCTGACAACACGCTCGCCTTCCCTCACTGCTCCGTGACACGGGGATTTCCCTGTCCAAGACTGCACCAAGCACCTGCAGGGACGAGAGAAAAGCACACCCTGAGGCACCTCACAGCCACAGCGTACCTGCTGCAATACCTCTCTTCCTAGTTGCTTTACTTCAGCTGCTCGTTAGCTCGATCTAAGATAAATGTGCCCGGGCGGCGCCGCGCCAAAATGTGCCCGGGCGGCGCCGCGCCAAAATGTGCCCGGGCGGCGCCGCGCCAAAATGTGCCCGGGCGGCGCCGCGCCAAAATGTGCCCGGGCGGCGCCGCGCCAAAATGTGCCCGGGCGGCGCCGCGCCAAAATGTGCCCGGGCGGCGCCGCGCCAAAATGTGCCCGGGCGGCGCCGCGCCAAAATGTGCCCGGGCGGCGCCGCGCCAAAATGTGCCCGGGCGGCGCCGCGCCAAAATGTGCCCGGGCGGCGCCGCGCCAAAATGTGCCCGGGCGGCGCCGCGCCAAAATGTGCCCGGGCGGCGCCGCGCCAAAATGTGCCCGGGCGGCGCCGCGCCAAAATGTGCCCGGGCGGCGCCGCGCCAAAATGTGCCCGGGCGGCGCCGCGCCAAAATGTGCCCGGGCGGCGCCGCGCCAAAATGTGCCCGGGCGGCGCCGCGCCAAAATGTGCCCGGGCGGCGCCGCGCCAAAATGTGCCCGGGCGGCGCCGCGCCAAAATGTGCCCGGGCGGCGCCGCGCCAAAATGTGCCCGGGCGGCGCCGCGCCAAAATGTGCCCGGGCGGCGCCGCGCCAAAATGTGCCCGGGCGGCGCCGCGCCAAAATGTGCCCGGGCGGCGCCGCGCCAAAATGTGCCCGGGCGGCGCCGATCACAGACCTACCCTTTACAGATGAAAAAGGTAACTTTGATACAACCCTGCTCAGTCTCTTGGTAATACTGCGCCTACGTGGTCAAGCCTCTTGTAGTGTGTAATCAAGCTCTTTTTAGTCCTCTGGAGAGTTACACAAGTGCCTTCATACGTCTAGAGATTCAAATATAACCCAAAAACACAAGTGGATCCCACCATCCCAAAAACAAGTGAGCCAGCAACCTCTGCTAAATATCCCTCTAGTAAGTGATTTCCAAGCACTTAAAATCTAAAAATCCATAGACTCCAACCTGCCCAAAGAACCCTGCAACTGACTGAAGGAAAAACAAAGCACTTACCCCAAAGAGCAGCCCAGGCACAATGAACTCTCTAATGGCATACCTGGGGCTCATATACCATTTGGCCCCGCCCAGCACCCAAACCCAATCACCTGGGAAAGGGGAGGTGGTAAAGCACAAGAAAGTAAAAAGAGCACAAGCAGCACAGCAGCTGTGGGGTTTTTTTTGGTGTTTTTTTTAGTTTTGTATTTTGTTTGTTTGTTTTTTGTTTTTCTTTTTTTTTTCTTTTAATCTGGTTTAGCTCAATAGCATGCAGACTGCAGACAAGAGAACTGGGGTTATTCTAGAGGCAACAATACCCATGCTTTTGCTGCAGCTTTGAATATTGAAAGGACAATATGACCAAGCAAGTAACTGAAATTTTTTCACCTAGAATTAGCTCAAACCTTTATTTATATAGAAAGAAAAATCTGGGAGCATAACAGATTACATGCCAAAAAAAAATCAATTCCATGTAATAACATCACTCGCAGGAAAAATCACGTACTTGAGTAGGCTATCTGAAAACCAAAAGGCTATGCTGATGGGTCAAAACACACTACAGGACAATGGAGCCTGGCCCTCTGCTGCACCAACTTAAAACTCATCCCTACACTCACCAAGGTGCAACCCCAGCCCAAACACAGACACACCATTTCAGCCTCAACACAGTTTTGGAAACTGCTGGAAAGCAGGCTTCAACCTCAGCGAGGCGTGCTCAGGCTACACGGGATGGGGCTTCAGGCACCGCTTCACCTACTGAAGAAGACCACCATCGGGAGCTGCCACGCCAGACGACCTTTTTCCTCTGAAACACCTTTCTCAGGAACCAAACAGCATTCCAGTGACCTGCTTCGCTCCTATTCTAAAGACTATCACAGCCCACCTTGCCTGTGGCACCTGATAAGCACAAGAGAAAGCAACCACAGCAATAAAAGACACTGCACCCTCAGGACAGTTACTCTCATCCCCTCCTTTACTCTATTTGATGTAGTAAAATAAGTGCAGCGACAACCGCACCCGAAAAATAACACCTACCTCTGTTCATCACTCACCAGAGTCACTCCAGAGGTAGCTCGGGTCGTGACGTCCTGTACTGCACACTGCGTTTCAGCCTGAACAAAGGAAAACACAGTCAGAAGATAAACATTCAGCTGACAGCATTAGCACCCATCCCTCAACAACAGAAGTCACCCCATATTTAATGTTTTCGTTTCAAATAGCAGTCCTCTTGCCTCTGTACCTGCAAGTTAGATCCAAGCTCGAAAGGAACAGCCACCATCACCCATGCCACCTGGGACCTCAGAAGGACAAAATGACCGCTGTGCTTGCAAGCGACCACCTGCCACTCTGCTCCTCTGTCCCAGCCAGCCTCACCTCAGACCCTCAGAGGGAAACACCTGAATGTCTTCCCTTCGCTTCAGATCAGGGATCACCAGGCTGATAAAACTCTCACCTTCCCTCATTGTTCTGTGACACGGGCATTTCCCTGTCCAAGACTGCACGAAGCCCCTGCAGAGACGAGAGAAAAGCACACCCTGAGGCACCTCACAGCCACAGCGTACCTGCTGCAATACCTCTCTCTTCCCAGCTCCTTTACTTCAGCTGCTCACCAGCTCGAACTGAGATTCTTCGCTCACAGCGCCACGGCAAACTCTGCCCGGGCCACACAACACACACGGCACAAGCTACATTGTTTAATGTTATAAGCGAGACCACGCAATTTTCTGGTCTATCGAAGATAATTTATTTATTAAGTAAGCAGGTACAAGCAAAACAGCGCTGGGCGGCTGGGGAGTCTCCGCTCCATCACAGCACGCAACTTTCCCTTTTCAGTGTCGCCGTTTTATAGCATCCAAGTTCGGCTTGTCAGGACTTGTTGAATCTTCTGAAGCTGTGGAGTTCGTTCTGTTTCTTTCAATGATCATGCGTTGTGCTCGTGTTCAAGGGTAGTAAAGCAGCAAACAGTATTTCACAGAGTCTTTGTTTTACCAAGGACGTTTATCCAACACCCCCTCCCCACTATCTACTTGCTTAGTCTTCCCCCTCAACAAGGTCGTAAACTGCAAAACCTTGTCTTCTCAGCAGATTCTCTGAATTCTTTTTAAAGACAATGAACAAACACCTGCTAATTTATCACAATCCCTCCTTTTTCTTTTTCTAACATATTTTGTTCATTGATGAATTTTTGAAGCACTTGTTTGCTCAATATTAAAGTTGCTGCGTCATCCTCCTCCTGTTCAAGAGATTCATATTTCGCACACACAAGCATAAGTTGAGCTGCCTCTAATCGGTTTTTTACAATTGTGATTATTTGATTGAATATACGTGGTCCAAAAGTTAGTGTAAATATGAGCAGCAACAAAGGTCCTGCTATAGCTGATAGCAGTGTAGTGAGCCAAGGTGAGTAATTAAACCAGGATTCGTACCAGTTTCGGTGGGCTTCATTCTCCCTTTTTCGTTTTTCTAGCCCTTCTCTCAATTTAGTCATTGTATCCCTCACCACTCCAGTATGATCAGCATATACACAACACTCCTCTCGTAGGGCTGCACACAATGCTCCTTATTGTAGAAAAATCAGATCTAATCCCCTACGATTTTGTAGTACTACTTCAGATAAGGATCGCACAGATTTCTCTAAAGCTTATATAGATTGCTCGATACGGGCCAAATCCTCATCTACAGCAATGCGTAACGAGGTAAATTCTTGGCTTTGTTTTACCAGAGATGTAATTCCAGTTCCGGCTCCTGCAGCCCCCAGAATCATCAGAGTGGCTAAAGTAAGAGCCGTAATAGGCTCTCTCTTCCTTAAGTGGTTTTTTGCCATAGCATGTTGGATGTACATATACTCCTCAGAATGGTAAAGAATCCTTGGGATAATTACTACCTGTACACAGAAATCATGAGACGAGTTGAACAATTTCAAAGATAACATGGAGTCACCCCCAGAGACGAACATACCCATCTGGTGTTATCTGCTGGTATTAACCATTTTTCTTTGTCTAACTGTGTAACATTTTCTGTAATATTGCATAGATGGAACTTCTCACCAGGGACCGTGCCTACGCATCTGCCATTCCCAGTTACTTCCGTTAACGTTATTGCTACATCCCTTCCCCAATTGCATTGAGGGGGATCGGTTTCGTTTGAACGGGTGGTCTCTCCCAGATCCCCAATGGCGTCGTAATATGGGGGCCTTATATCAAGACATAACCAGCAAGGTCTAGGCACGTCTGGATTTGTTTCATTCAACAACTGATAACTAGCATTCACGATTCTCCATATGTTATTCCTGGTCACCCCTTCATTTCTAATCCCGTACTCCGGGTTTACTGATTTATTAGCAACCTCCAGTGGTTTAGGGCTATTAGGAGTGTCCTGGTTCCAGTTAGGACAGAGTTAATTTTTCCTCATAGTAGCTGGTAGGGTGCTATGTTTTGGATTAGGATGAGAAGAGCGCTGATAACATGCTGATGTTTTAATTGTTGCAGAGCAGTGTTTACACCAGGCCAAGGACTTTTCGGCTTCTCGCTCTGTCCTGCCAGCGAGCAGGCTAGGGGTGCAGCAGGAGCTGGGAGGGGACAGACCCAGGACAGCTGACCCAAACGGGCCAAAGGGGTATTCCATACCATCTGACGTCATGCTAAACAATATATAGGGGTGGCTGGCCGGGGTGGGGGGCCGGCTGCTCGGGGATAGGCTGGGCATCGGTCAGCGGGTGGTGAGCAATTGCATTGTGCATCACTTGTTTCTTACACATTATTATTATTAATACTATTATCATTATCACTATTATTATTATTGTTATTATTATATTCCTGTCTTAATAAACTGTCTTTATCTCAACTCACCGGCTTCACTTTCCCGTTTCTCTCCCCCATCCCAGAGAGGGAGGGGGGAGGGTGAGCGAACGGCTGTGTGGTGTTTAGCTGCCAGCCGGGTTAAACCACAACAAGGAGTTAGCATTCTAAAAGCTTGTGTAGGCTGAATCCTCAAAACACTCCCCGACAGTTTCTGATTTCGTCCCACCCGTTGGGGACTCTTCGTCTCTTCCTTCTTTATATAGATGATGCCTCCCCTATCAGTCCCCCAGCAGTAGTTATCTGCTGAACAACATGGTGATCTTCCCATCTAATCAGGCTCCATTTAAAAGGTTTGTGAGGGTGCGCAGACCCAGGAACAGTGTAAACAATCGTACCCATTACTATGTATCGCAAAAAAAAAAAAATGGCTAGGGCCCATTTTCCAGAGTTCTTTACCTGGCCACGTAATTCCCCACCGTTTCACTCTCTGCCTCGCTTGTCGGTTCGGTTGCAGCGAACTACAAGGTGCAGGTTCTTCTCGGCAGCAGCAGTGTTCTTCAGGGGAGTTTCTCAGGTAACCGCGACCTTTTTCTGATCAAACAGGGTCCCCTCTCCTCCTTTTTACGATACATAGACAGTTAGACCATACTTATCGAGTTCGTTTCAACGTGAGCTTTAAGTCATCAGGGCCTGCGACCGCTTCCCATTCGCTTTTCTGGATCGGTCCTTTCACGCCACTGGCATGCGTTCACCCCTTCTCAGCCGTCCGGATAGCCGTCTCTGTGATAAGTAAAACAACATAGGAGCCTCCCCACCGTGGTGTTAAAGACATTTCTTTCCATGTCTTAATTAGAACCCTATCTCCAGGTGGTATCCTATGGATTGCTATATCTAGCCACCAAGCCTTTCGCTTGCAACTCCCTCCGTCGGTTCATAAGCTGTATTAAATAAGGTTTTAATTGGATATCCTGTACCTGGGGATCAGATGGCATCTCTAAATCATAAGGCATACCATACAGCCTTTCAAAAGGTGAGATTCCGACATCGGCTCGGGGCTATGTCCGGATATTCAATAGTGCAAGCGGTAAACATTTCACCCAGGAGGTCTTAGTCTCTATCATAAGCTTTGTTAGTTGCTTTTTAATTTCACCATTCATTCGTTCTACCTTTCCCGAACTCTGAGGATGCCAGGGAGTGTGATATTCCCATTTAATTCCCAGAGCCTTCATCGTGTCTCGGGATACCTTTGACACAAAGTGTGGGCCTCGATCAGAGTCAACTGCTTCTATTACCCCGTATCTGGGTATGATGCTTTCTAATAATATCTTTACCATGGTTTGAGCTGTGGCCCTTGCCGTAGGGAATGCTTCAACAAAGTTTGTGAGGTGGCCTACAATAACTAATAAGTATCTATAATCGCCCCGTTTTCGGAAGTTCAGTAAAATCTAATTGAATCTTTGCAAAAGGTCGATGTGCCAATTCTCGTCCTCCTCCCGGGACCCTTTTTCTCATGTGTTGAGCATTTACCCTCCGACAAGTTACGCAATCATTTACGATCCTCTTTGCTATATTATAAATCCCTATACACATATAATATGTGGCAAATTGATCCACCAACGCCTGAGTACCCCAGTGCGTCTGTTCATGAAATCTCCGTAGCACCCTCATAGCTACTGATTTTGGTAACACTTCCCGTCCATCAGGCAGTACCCATTTCCCTTTATCGTTTGTTTTTTTTTTTTTTGGAACCCCCATTTGTGTCATCTTGTCTTCTTCTGTAATAGTGAAACAGAGTAAGGGGAGGGGAATGGGTCCATTCGACCACAGGGAGTTAGTCGGCCTGCACTTGTAGCAGTTTTTATAAGGCGGGCTTTCTTCCTCAGAACAATTGCATTCAATCCCATCAACTCCCCATTCACTCCAGCAATCATAACATGGAAATTCCTTTAAGTCTTTCCCACAGTATTAAGTATTATATTAAGCATTTATATATTATGTTATTAATTATTATATATTAACTATTAAGTATAAGTATTATTTCCCACAGTCTGGGCAATCTTCCTTCATTCTTATAATTCTTCTACTCATTAATGCTGCCCTTTTTGCCTCCTGATCTGCTAGATTATTACCCCTAACCTGAGGGGTGAGGCCTTTTTGATGCCCTTTTATATGTACTACGGCAATTTCTTTGGGCTCTCTGATAGCTTGTAAAACCTGGGTAATCAATTCCTGATGTATTAAACCCTTTCCTTGTGAATTGATGAGCCCCCTTTCTTCCCATATTTTACCAAATGTATGTACTACCCCATAAGCATATTTTGAATCTGTATATATTGTACCGCTTTTATTTTTCAGCAATTTTAGGGCCCGCAATATGGCATATAGCTCGCAAGTTTGGGTGTACCAGCTAGGACTCAAAGGTCCAGATTCCACTATCTCAAAAGTTTTCCCATTTACTAACGGGAAGGTTTACTACCTTCCCTGGGGCACCTGATAAGCAGAAGAGAAAGCAACCACAGCAATAAAAGCCACAGCACCCTCAGGACAGTTACTCTCATCCCCTCCTTTACCTCAGCCGCTTACCTACCCCACACGGCAGATGCTTCCACCCGTTCTCTGAAGCTACCTAGAGCACCTCTAAAAGAGAAAACTGGAATTTACTCTATTTGATGTAGTAAAGTAAGTGCAGCGACAACCACACCGCAAAAATAACACCTACCTCTGTTCATCACTCACCAGCGTCACTCCAGAGGTAGCTCGGGTCGTGACGTCCTGTACTGCACACTGCGTTTCAGCCTGAACAAAGGAAAACACAGTCAGAAGACAAACAGTCAGCTGACAGCATTAGCACCCATCCCTCAACAACAGAAGTCACCCCATATTTAATGTTTTCATTTCAAAACAACAGTCCACTTGCCTCTGTACCTGCAAGTTAGATCCAAGCTCGAAAGGAACGGCCACCATCACCCATGCCACCTGGGAACACAGAAGGACAAAATGACCACTGTGCTTGCAAGCCTCCACCTGCCACATTGCTCCTCTGTCCCAGCCAGCCTCACCTCAGACCCTCAGAGGGAAACACCTGAATGTCTTCCCTTTGCTTCAGATCAGGGATCACCAGGCTGATGGAACTCTCACCTTCCCTCACTGCTCCGTGACACGGGGATTTCCCTATCCAAGACTGCACGAAGCCCCTGCAGAGACAAGAGAAAAGCACACCCTGAGGCACCTCACAGCCACAGCGTACCTGCTGCAATACCTCTCTCTTCCCAGCTCCTTTACTTCAGCTGCTCACCAGCTCGAACTGAGATTCTTCGCTCACAGCGCCGCAGCAAACTCTGCCCGGGCCACACAACACACACTGCACAAGCTACGTTGTTTAAGACACACGAGCTGGAACATTCCTGCCCAACAACCAGTGGCATCGCACAGGAAGGATGCCGCACGCTCCTAGAAACCAAACCTACCAGTCCTGAACAGCTCCCCTGCCAGACAATTCCCCACCTCCTCCTGCCAACCACGCTCAGCACACACACGATTTGGCCTTAAAAAAAAAAGTAATAACATACACACACAAAAAAAACTACTGAGCTCCACAAATGCCAAAAAGCCATGCACACACAGCAGCCCCAGCAGGGGTATTCACAGACTTACCCTTTACAGATGAAAAAGGTAACTCTGATACGACCCTGCTCAGTCTCTTGGTAATACTGCGCCTATGTGGTCAAGCCTCTTGCAGTGTGTAATCAAGCTCTTTTTAGTCCTCTGGAGACTTACACAAGTGGCTTCATACGTCTAGAGATTCAAATATAACCCAAAAACACAAGTGGATCCCACCATCCCAAAAACAAGTGAGCCAGCAACCTCTGCTAAATATCCCTCTAGTAAGTGATTTCCAAGCACTTAAAATCTAAAAATCCATAGACTCCAACCTGCCCAAAGAACCCTGCAACTGACTGAAGGAAAAACAAAGCACTTACCCCAAAGAGCAGCCCAGGCACAATGAACTCTCTAATGGCATACCTGGGGCTCATATACCATTTGGCCCCGCCCAGCACCCAAACCCAATCACCTGGGAAAGGGGAGGTGGTAAAGCACAAGAAAGTAAAAAGAGCACAAGCAGCACAGCAGCTGTGGGGTTTTTTTTGGTGTTTTTTTTAGTTTTGTATTTTGTTTGTTTGTTTTTTGTTTTTCTTTTTTTTTTTCTTTAATCTGGTTTAGCTCAATAGCATGCAGACTGCAGACAAGAGAACTGGGGTGATTCTAGAAGCAACAATACCCATGCTTTTGCTGCAGCTTTGAATATTGAAAGGACAATATGACCAAGCAAGTAACTGAAATTTTTTCTGCTGGAATTAGTTCAAACCTTTATTTATATAGAAAGAAAAATCTGGGAGCATAACAGATTACATGCCAAAAAAAAAAATCAATTCCATGTAATAACATCACTCGCAGGAAAAATCACGTACTTGAGTAGGCTATCTGAAAACCAAAAGGCTATGCTGATGGGTCAAAACACACTACAGGACAATGGAGCCTGGCCCTCTGCTGCACCAGCTTAAAACTCATCCCTACACTCACCAAGGTGCAACCCCAGCCCAAACACAGACACACCATTTCAGCCTCAACACAGTTTTGGGAACTGCTGGAAAGCAGGCTTCATCCTCAGCGAGGCGTGCTCAGGCTCCACGGCATGGGGCTTCAGGCACCGCTTCACCTACTGAAGAAGACCACCATCAGGAGCTGCCACGCCAGACCACCTTTTTCCTCTGAAACACCTGTCTCAGGAACCAAACAGCATTCCAGTGACCTGCTTTGCTCCTATTCCAAAGACTATCACAGCCCACCTTGCCTGTAGCACCTGATAAGCAGAAGAGAAAGCAACCACAGCAGCAAAAACCACTGCACCCTCAGGACAGTTACTCTCATCCCCTCCTTTACCTCAGCCGCTTACCTACCCTACATTACCTACCCATACCTGCAGTTAAAAAAACTGCAGCGACAACCGCACCCCAAAAATAACAGCTACCTCTGTTCATCACTCACCAGAGTCACTCCAGAGGTAGCTCGGGTCGTGACGTCCTGTACTGCACACTGCGTTTCAGCCTGAACAAAGGAAAACACAGTCAGAAGATAAACAGTCAGCTGACAGCATTAGCACCCATCCCTCAACAACAGAAGTCACCCCATATTTAATGTTTTCATTTCAAAACAACAGTCCACTTGCCTCTGTACCTGCAAGTTAGATCCAAGCTCGAAAGGAACGGCCACCATCACCCATGCCACCTGGGAACACAGAAGGACAAAATGACCACTGTGCTTGCAAGCGACCACCTGCCACACTGCTCCTCTGTCCCAGCCAGCCTCACCTCAGACCCTCAGAGGGAAACACCTGAACGTCTTCCCCTGTGGTGGTTTTACAGGGGTAGGCGACCGAGCTCCACCAAAACCGCTCTCTCACTCTCCCTCCTCAGAGAAGGACAGGGAGAAAATACAAGGAAAAAGGGCTCAAGGGTTGAGATAAGGACAAGGAGATTACACAGTAAATATCGTGATAGGCAAAACACACTCAGCATAGAAAGATAGAAAGATTTATTGCTTATTACTACACAATGTAGAGAAACGAGAAACAAACGAAAGCAACCAAAAGCACCTTCCCCCCCAACCACCCTCTTCCACCTTCTCCCCCCCAGCGGTACAGGTGATCGGTGTTTATGGTCAGTCTATAGCGCTTCTTTGCCGCCACTCCTTCTCGGACGCCCTCATCCCCTGTGCTGTGGGGTTCCTCCCACAGGATGCAGTCCTTGGTCAACTGATCTGGCATGGCCTTCCCACAGGCAGCAGCTCTTCCAGAACTGTTCCAGATGTAGGTCCATACCACGGGGTCCATCCCTCAGGAGCAAACTGCTCCAACCTGGGTCCCCCACGGGCAGCAGCTCCTGCCAGCTCACCTGCTCCTGCGTGGTCCCCTCTCCACGGTCTACAGGTCCGGCCCGGAATCTGCTCCGGCAAGGGTCTTCCACAGGCCGCAGCCTCCATCAGTGCAGGTCCACCTGCTCCACCGTGGCCTCCTCCACCAGCTGCAGCATGGAACCCTGCTCCACCGTGGTACTCCGTGGGCTGCAGGGGGACAGCCTGCTTCACCATGGTCCTCGCCACAGGCCGCAGGGGACTTCTGCTCCGGCACCTGAAGTACCTCTCCCCCTCCTTCTTCACTGACCTTGGCGCCTGCAAGGCTGTTCCTCACTCCTCTTGCTCTCCCAGCTGCTGCATGGACCAGCGTGGTTTTTTTTTTTTTTCCCTGTCTTAAATATGCTCTCACAGACGCGCAAACAACATCACTTATTGGCTCCGCTCAGCAGCGGGGCCCTTACCTAACATGGGGCAGCTTCTAGATTCTTCGCACAGAAGCCACCCCTAGAGCTCCCTGCTACCAAAACCTTGCCACATAAACCCCCCACGTCCCTTCACTTCGGTTAAGGGACGACCAGGCTGACAACACGCTCGCCTTCCCTCACTGCTCCGTGACACGGGGATTTCCCTGTCCAAGACTGCACCAAGCACCTGCAGGGACGAGAGAAAAGCACACCCTGAGGCACCTCACAGCCACAGCGTACCTGCTGCAATACCTCTCTCTTCCTAGTTGCTTTACTTCAGCTGCTCGTTAGCTCGATCTAAGATAAATGTGCCCGGGCGGCGCCGCGCCAAAATGTGCCCGGGCGGCGCCGCGCCAAAATGTGCCCGGGCGGCGCCGCGCCAAAATGTGCCCGGGCGGCGCCGCGCCAAAATGTGCCCGGGCGGCGCCGCGCCAAAATGTGCCCGGGCGGCGCCGCGCCAAAATGTGCCCGGGCGGCGCCGCGCCAAAATGTGCCCGGGCGGCGCCGCGCCAAAATGTGCCCGGGCGGCGCCGCGCCAAAATGTGCCCGGGCGGCGCCGCGCCAAAATGTGCCCGGGCGGCGCCGCGCCAAAATGTGCCCGGGCGGCGCCGCGCCAAAATGTGCCCGGGCGGCGCCGCGCCAAAATGTGCCCGGGCGGCGCCGCGCCAAAATGTGCCCGGGCGGCGCCGCGCCAAAATGTGCCCGGGCGGCGCCGCGCCAAAATGTGCCCGGGCGGCGCCGCGCCAAAATGTGCCCGGGCGGCGCCGCGCCAAAATGTGCCCGGGCGGCGCCGCGCCAAAATGTGCCCGGGCGGCGCCGCGCCAAAATGTGCCCGGGCGGCGCCGCGCCAAAATGTGCCCGGGCGGCGCCGCGCCAAAATGTGCCCGGGCGGCGCCGCGCCAAAATGTGCCCGGGCGGCGCCGCGCCAAAATGTGCCCGGGCGGCGCCGCGCCAAAATGTGCCCGGGCGGCGCCGCGCCAAAATGTGCCCGGGCGGCGCCGCGCCAAAATGTGCCCGGGCGGCGCCGCGCCAAAATGTGCCCGGGCGGCGCCGCGCCAAAATGTGCCCGGGCGGCGCCGCGCCAAAATGTGCCCGGGCGGCGCCGCGCCAAAATGTGCCCGGGCGGCGCCGCGCCAAAATGTGCCCGGGCGGCGCCGCGCCAAAATGTGCCCGGGCGGCGCCGATCACAGACCTACCCTTTACAGATGAAAAAGGTAACTTTGATACAACCCTGCTCAGTCTCTTGGTAATACTGCGCCTACGTGGTCAAGCCTCTTGTAGTGTGTAATCAAGCTCTTTTCAGTCCTCTGGAGAGTTACACAAGTGCCTTCATACGTCTAGAGATTCAAATATAACCCAAAAACACAAGTGGATCCCACCACCCCAAAAACAAGTGAGCCAGCAACCTCTGCTAAATATCCCTCTAGTAAGTGATTTCCAAGCACTTAAAATCTAAAAATCCATAGACTCCAACCTGCCCAAAGAACCCTGCAACTGACTGAAGGAAAAACAAAGCACTTACCCCAAAGAGCAGCCCAGGCACAATGAACTCTGTAATGGCATACCTGGGGCTCATATACCATTTGGCCCAGCCCAGCACCCAAACCCAATCACCTGGGAAAGGGGAGGGGCAAAGCACAAGAAAGTACAAAGAGCACAAGCAGCAGCAGCTGTGGGTTTTTTTGTGTTTTTTTTTGTTGTTGTTGTTGTTTGTTTGTTTGTTTTAAATCTGGTTTAGCTCAACAGCATGCAGACTGCAGACAAGAGAACTGGGGTGTTTCTAGAAGCAACAATACCCATGCTTTTGCTGCAGCTTCGAATATTGAAAGGACAATACGACCAAGCAACTGATTTTTTTTCAGCTGGAATTAGCTCAAACCTTTCTTTACATAGAAAGAAAAATCTAGGAGCATAACAGATCACTCATCAAAAAAAAAATCACCAATTCCATGTAATAACATCACTCGCAGAAAAATTCACGTACTTGAGTAGGCTATCTGAAAACCAAAAGGCTATGCTGATGGGTCAAAACACACTACAGGACAATGGAGCCTGGCCCTCTGCTGCACCAGCTTAAATCCTATCCCTACACTCACCAAGGTGCAACCCCAACCCAAACACAGACACACCATTTCAGCCTCAACACAGTTTTGGAAACTGCTGGAAAGCAGGCTTCATCCTCAGCGAGGCGTGCTCAGGCTCCACAGCATGGGGCTTCAGGCACCGCTTCACCTACTGAAGCAGACCACCATCAGGAGCTGCCACGCCAGACCACCTTTTTCCTCTGCAACACCTTTCTCAGGAACCAAACAGCATTCCAGTGACCTGCTTTGCTCCTTTTCCAAAGACTACTACAGTCCGCCTTGCCTCTGGCACCTGATAAGCAGAAGAGAAAGCAACCACAGCAGCACAAGCCACAGCACCCTCAGGACAGTTACTCTCATCCCCTCCTTTACCTCAGCTGCTTACCTACCCCACATGGCAGATGCTTCCACCCATTCTCTGAAGCCACCTAGAGCACCTCCAAAAGAGAAACTGGAATTTTACTCTAATTGATGTAGTACACTAACTGCAGTGATGGGCACGAAAATGTGCCCAGATGGCAGCAATCACAGACTTACCCTTTACAGATGAAAAAGGGGACCCTGCTCAGTCTCTTGGTAATACTACCGTGCTTATGCGGTCGAGGAACCGTACCCCACCATTTCTTAAAAACGAGTAAGCCGGCAACACCTCCTAAGCACGCCTCTATTACCTGAATTCCAAGCACTGAAAATCTAGAAGGCTGCAACATCTAAAGACTCTACAGCCACACAAACCACAGGCAAAAGCTCCAAAACTATAACAAACTGTCCCTAACCCTGAAAAAGACTACCCCTTACACGCCTACTGCTGCTCTTTTCAGACACATGCTTACACAGGGAGCTTCGATGATACTTATCTCCTAAACCCTGCTCCATCACTTTGCCACCAAGGTTGTAACTTTGATAATATTTGACGTATAATATTTGACATACAGGCAAAGACTCACAAGTAAGCCCCGCAATTCGGCAAAAATCATAAGGGACCCAGAACCACAAAGTAAACACACAAAGTAACACTGCCATCCTATCCGTAAACATGCTATAACAATTACTCACCTGAAGAAGAGCTGCATGCAATACAGGCACCTATTACTAGATTGGTTTACTCTAACAGATCCTACCAGTTGTTACCTCACAAAGATGGGCGTACCGGTCTCTACTTGGAAACGCATCAGTCCATAGACTCTGACCCACCTAAAGAAACCTCCAACTCACTGAAGGAAAAACAAAGCATCTACTCTAAAGTGCAGCCCAAGCAGAATGAGCTCTCTGATGGGATGCCTGTGACTCAATGACCACTAGGCCCTCCCTGGAACCCAAAGCCAATCACCTGGGAAAGGGGAGGGGCAAAACACAAGAAAGGAGAAAGAGGAGAAGCAGCAGCTGTGGTTTATTTTTTTTTTGCTTCAGCTTTGATTATTGAAAGCTTTTCTCCTCTACAACTCCTGTCTCAGGAACCAAACAGCATTCCAGTGACCTGCTTTGCTCCTATTCCAAAGACTATCACAGCCCACCTTGCCTGTGGCACCTGATAAGCAGAAGAGAAAGCAACCACAGCAGCAAAAACCACTGCACCCTCAGGACAGTTACTCTCATCCCCTCCTTTACCTCAGCTGCTTACCTACCCCACATGGCAGATGCTTCCACCCGTTCTCTGAAGCCACCTACAGCACCTCTAAAAGAGAAACTGGAATTTTACTCTATTTGATATAGTTAAAAAAACTGCAGTGACAACCACAACCCAAAAATAACAGCTACCTCTGTTCATCACTCACCAGAGTCACTCCAGAGGTAGCTCGGGTCGTGACGTCCTGTACTGCACACTGCGTTTCAGCCTGAACAAAGGAAAACACAGTCAGACCATGAACATTCAGCTGACAGCATTAGCACCCATCCCTCAACAACAGAAGTCACCCCATATTTAATGTTTTCGTTTCAAATAGCAGTCCACTTGCCTCTGTACCTGCAAGTTAGATCCAAGCTCGAAAGGAACGGCCACCATCACCCATGCCACCTGGGAACACAGAAGGACAAAATGACCGCTGTGCTTGCAAGCGACCACCTGCCACACTGCTCCTCTGTCCCAGCCAGCCTCACCTCAGACCCTCAGAGGGAAACACCTGAATGTCTTCCCTTCGCTTCAGATCAGGGATCACCAGGCTGATAGAACTCTCACCTTCCCTCATTGTTCTGTGACACGGGCATTTTCCCGTCCAAGACTTCATGAAGCCCCTGCAGAGACAAGAGAAAAGCACACCCTGAGGCACCTCACAGCCACAGCGTACCTGCTGCAATACCTCTCTCTTCCCAGCTCCTTTACTTCAGCTGCTCACCAGCTCGAACTGAGATTCTTCGCTCACAGCGCCACGGCAAACTCTGCCCAGGCCACACAACACACACTGCACAAGCTACATTGTTTAAGACACACGAGCTGGAACATTCCTGCCCAACAATCAGCGGCATCGCACAGGAAGGATGCCGCACACTCCTAGAAACCAAACCTACCAATCCTGAACAGCTCCCCTGCCAGACAATTCCCCACCTCCTCCTGCCAACCACGCTCAGCACACACACTATTTGGCTCTCAAAAGAAAAAAAAAAAAGAACATACACACACAAAAAAAACAACTGAGCTCCACAAATGCCAAAAAGCCATGCACACACAGCAGCCCCAGCAGGGGTATTCACAGACTTACCCTTTACAGATGAAAAAGGTAACTCTGATACGACCCTGCTCAGTCTCTTGGTAATACTGCGCCTACGTGGTCAAGCCTCTTGTAGTGTGTAATCAAGCTCTTTTTAGTCCTCTGGAGAGTTACACAAGTGCCTTCATACGTCTAGAGATTCAAATATAACCCAAAAACACAAGTGGATCCCACCGTCCCAAAAACAAGTGAGCCAGCAACCTCTGCTAAATATCCCTCTAGTAAGTGATTTCCAAGCACTTAAAATCTAGACATCCATGGACTCCAACCTGCCCAAAGAACCCTGCAACTGACTGAAGGAAAAACAAAGCACTTACCCCAAAGAGCAGCCCAGGCACAATGAACTCCCTAATGGCATACCTGGGGCTCATATACCATTTGGCCCCGCCCAGCACCCAAACCCAATCACCTGGGAAAGGGGAGGGGCAAAGCACAAGAAAGTAGAAAGAGAGCACAAGCAGCAGCAGCTATGTTTTTGTTTGTTTGTTTGTTTTTTCTGGCCTAGCTCAATAGCATGCAGACTGCAGACAAGAGAACTGGGGTGTTTCTAGAAGCAACAATCCCCATGCTTTTGCTGCAGCTTTGAATATTGAAAGGACAATATGACCAAGCAAGTAACTGAAGTTTTTTTCAACTGCAAGCAGCTCAAACCGTTGTTTTTATACAGGAAGAAAAATCTAGGAGCATAACAGATTACACACCAGAAAAAAAGATCAATTCCATGTAATAACATCACTCGCAGCATAAATCACGTACTTGAGTAGGCTATCTGAAAACCAAAAGGCTATGCTGATAGGTCAAAACACACTACAGGACAATGGAGCCTGGCCCTCTGCTGCACCAGCTTAAATCCTATCCCTACACTCACCAAGGTGCAACCCCAACCCAAACACAGACACACCATTTCAGGCTACACGGGATGGGGCTTCAGGCACCGCTTCACCTACTGAAGAAGACCACCATCGGGATCTGCCACGCCAGACCACCTTTTTCCTCTGCAACACCTTTCTCAGGAACCAAACAGCATTCCAGTGACCTGCTTTGCTCCTATTCTAAAGACTATCACAGCCCACCTTGCCTGTGGCACCTGATAAGCAGAAGAGAAAGCAACCACAGCAGCAAAAGCCACAGCACCCCTAGGACAGTTACTCTCAACCGCTCTTTTACTTCACCCACTCACCTAACCCCCGAGGCAGATGTTTCCATCTGCTCTCAAGCCACCTAGAGCACCTCTAAAAGGCAAAATGGATTTTTATTCTACTTTTTGTAATAACTTAACTGCAGTGACAACCGCACCCCAAAAATAACTGCTACCTCTGTTCATTGCTCACCTTGCCTGAGGTAGCTCAGGTCGCAACGTCCTGTATTGCGCACTGCATTTCAGCTTGAACAAAGGAAAACACGGTCAAAAGATAAACATTCAGCTGCCAGCATTACCACCCACCCTTCAACACCACAGGTGACCCTATATTTAATTTTATCATTTCAAAAGAGCAGTCCACTTGCCTCTGTACCTGGAAAGTAGATCCAAGCTCAAACGTGGCCACCTGCAAGGCCGGGGGGGGGGGCATTTGGCAGCCACCTGCAAGGTGGGGGGGCACCTGGCAGCTTTGCTCTAACAGACCCTACTAGTTACCTCAAAAAGATGGGCTTACCGGTCTCAATTTGAAATGCATCAGTCCATAGGCTCTGACCCACCTAAAGAACCCTGCAACTGACTGAAGGAAAAACAAAGCCCCTACCGCCAAAGAGCAGCCCAGGCAGAATGCCTGCCCTAATCATGTGGAAAATGGGAGGGGCCGTGCATGAGAAGAGATAAAGAGAGCAGGAGGAACAGCAGCCCTGTTTTTGGTCTGGCTTAGGTCAACAGGGTGCAGAGTGCAGCACAGGCAATCAGCCTGTTTCTCCTGAAAGACTTACCTTAGCTTTGGTGAAGGAAACTGACCGGGCTGACAACCCTCTCACCTTTTTGCACCACTCCACAACATGGGGAATTCACCTCTCCACGGCTGCACGAGGGAACTGCAGAAACAAGACAAAGCACACCCTGAGGCACCTCATAACCACAGCCTACCTACCTACTGCAATACCTCTGCAATACTTATACCTCTCTTCCCAGCTGCTTTACCTCTGCTGCTCTCCATCTCCAAATCACATTCTTTTAACTGTCACGCAGAGCGGTGGTCCTCCAGGTGCCATAGAGCAGCGCCATTATTTTTTTTCTTTTTTAATTTCAGAACAGCTTCCCTTCAAAACAGCTTTCCGCTTCCCTCTGGAAATGGACAGTAGGTCAAGCCAGTCACCGAGTTGCCAACGCAGAGCTTCACAGTTCCAGAAGGTGCTCTTTCATTCGACCGATTCCTCAGAAGTGTTACCTACCACTAGCAAAAGCAATAAACAGACTGCAAACAGGCACTGCCACATTTGACAAACTTCATGTTTTTAATTTTATCATTTCAAAACAGCAGTCCGCTTGCCTTTACATCTGAAAAGGCAGATCAAACCAATCACCAAGTTGCCGAACAAGAACTTGACAGTTCCAGAAAGTGCTGTTTCCTTTGACCGGCTCCTCCTAAGGTTTACCTACTGCTGGAAAAAAAGAAAAAAAGACTGTGCCAGCTGCCCTTAAGTACTCACCCAGAGCTTGAGTATTCGCCCAGAGACAGACCAGATGTCTTTCCCAAAAGAGTCAGGACAATGTATTATTGCACTGTTGGACCACCATGTTAGCTACCATCACTAATTGCCAGGCAGGACAGCTCCAGGCCAAACACACACGTAAAAAGGCACACTACAAACATCATGAACAAAACATGGGAAAAGAATTACTTTTCATGAATTACTTTTTCAAGAATTACTTTTACATGTCGTCTCAGGGAGGAAGTAACTACCCTGAGCAACGTGCCCTTACCCACTAGGAAGCTGAGCGGCAATGTGAAAAACTACATTTCCCGGCATGCCACGGAAACCAACATGGCCGGCAGGAAGCTCAAAACCCAAAGACCACAACTCCCGGCATGCTGCGGGGCACGAAGCCTGGCAGTTGCTACAGCGCATGCGCATCTCCTCCGTCTGCAGTACCTCCCTTTCGCCAGCAGGTGGGAGCAGAGAGCGACGCGTCACCGCAGCGCCGCTTCGCCTACAGCACCGCCCGCTGTTCGGCCACCAGGTGACACCAGGCGCCGCCGCGCCACCCTGCTCCATGCATGGGCGGAAACAGAACGGCAGGCACGGCTTCCCAGGCCGTCTGCTCGTTCAGGGAAGCGGCGGGAGCCGCGTGGAACACCACACAAGAACGGCAAGAAAAAGCACCCCGCTCCACTGGCACGGAGGAAGCAACTGCCCATCCTAAATGGCCCCGTGCTGAGCGGCAACGTGAAACTACAGTTCGCAGCATGCTCTGGAAACCAATGTGGCCGATCAAAAGCCCGGAGCCCAAAGACCACAACTCCCGGCATGCTGTGGGGCAAGACGCTCCCAGCCACCTGACCCAGCTGACGCCCCGCCCCAGAGTCAAACCCGTGCTTTCTGATCCGCCGCCTACTACCCCAGCCACAGGTCCCGCAGGACCCAGCCGCCCCAACACCCTTCCCTCCCCTCTGCCACGGACGCCCAGGCCCTCCCTCACCTGCTGCTCCGCAGCAGCCACAGCCTAGGTCACGCTCGCCAATCACTCCCTCTGCGCAGACCAATCCCAGCACACCTGGCCCAGGGAGCAAACACAGCACAGGCCTACCCCCACCATTGCTGCCCTTGCCCCCCCCCCCGCCTGCAGCCTCCCCAGCAGGGTGGCCCCCACACCCAGGTCGCTTGTCTGTGTCCATTGGCTCCCCCATGGACAATAAACACGGGGCCAACACCCCAGCCCCTGCCCCCTCCACACCCAGGAACCTGCACCTAGCAGCACGGCCACAGCCACTTACAGTGTCCACAAACACAGAGGGCAGCACAAGCCAGAAAGCAAACTTTATTAAACTCTTACGCAGGACTCCTGGGAGGGAGACTGCGGCAGAACTCCCTGCCCAGACATTCTCCCCTTCCCCTGGGGGGCTGCGGGGCTCAGGCATCCAGCAGGTCCATCCATCCGTCTCAGCATCCATGCCCTGGGGAACAGCTGCCTCCTGCAGAAATGGGCTGTGAGGCACAGAAGGAGGAAGAAAAAGGAAAAGGGCACAAGTGGGATACAAGCAGCAAGAGAGGAACTGGGTGGACAGACAGACAGCAGGGCAGAGGGACAGAAGAACCACCGGGGGGGCAGGGAGCGGGACAGGGGTGATCAACGGGGTTGGACAGAGAGTCCAACAGAGGCACAATTGCGACAGCCAGGATGACCGAGAGTAATAGCAGTTTTACTGACATCAGACAGCATTAGTTTGGGATGAAATCAGAGTTTTGGTTTTTGGATCAGAGATGACTCTGTTGAACAGTCTCTGCCTTTCCAGTATTTGAAAGGAAAAGGCATGAGGATAAGCACACAAGTATGAAGCTATTATTACCAACAGAGATGCTGGAAGTAGGCTTCTCCATATCGCTTTTGGTACTTGTGGAGTAATTGCCTTAAGTAACTAGGCAAATTAAACTAATATTCACATTTTAAAGAAAATGTGCAGCATTGAAAAAGCTTTCAGGGTGGAGGGTAGCTGCGCTACCTAAGTGTTCCCTAGGCCTCCAACTTTACATGCTATTGCACTAGGGGAACTTGGTGTGCTGACTCTAAGGAACAGTACAGAGCGTAGAGCAGAGTGGAGACACCACGGATAGGCTCTGTGATGAGACGGTGACCCGATGCTCTTATGCGCACCAAGACTGATAAGCTGCATGTTTACCATCCTTGTGAGAAAAATCTCAAATAATTTTCTTCAGACAGGATCTTCTGTGAAGCTATTTTATTCGTGATTGCAATGGCGGGCATCCTGTCAATCAGGAACGCATTTTAGTAAACAAATCATAACCTTTTATTCCCTATTACCCGACGCCTGATCACCTCCCCTGTTTCCTCATTGGCTAAGTACTACAGGTTCACAAGCTACTCGACGCTCCTCTATACCACGTATGTACAATTTTTGTGTTTTTTCAACCCTTTAATTTCTCCTTTCTTATGTTTTGAGAACTTTGTGATCTTTGTTTTACTGTTCTCACACTGCTCATCTTGTTTTTCTCAAGCTTCTACCTTATTTTGGAACAGTGAGGCCTTCTACTGTCCACTTATCTACAGGTGACCCATTCGGTGATAAACTGGAGCTGATTGATACAGCGGTGCACTAAGGGTTAAGAAGAAGGTTACTCACAGGCATAGAGTGGTAACCAGGCTAGAATAAGAGAAAGTGGGAACCAGTAAGAAGTTGCTAGGCTCGGACGGGCCTATAGAGGGCTATGCATGATCAAAAGGAATGCACTAATCAGAAGTCTGTAACTACGCACGCTAGCTGCGTGCAGTGCATGTAGCTGGTTCAGAAAGCTATATAATATCTGGCATTGGAACAATAAAGGGTCTCCATTTCTCGACTATTTTGGAGTCTGTGTCCTCATTCCCTTCACTTATCTACTTAGCATTTCTCCTTATTATGACTACACGATTACCTTGGAATACAGAAAAGTAATTCTCTACTGCAAAAACACAACTTTGTTTCTCACACCCTGAGCCAACCACCTGTCATGGTTTTGACAGAACGTTGTACTCTAGTGAACTTTTGCTCATTATATCATCACTATAATACCAAAACACACCTCCATCCCAAAAGCTCCATGCCTCCAAGCTGCGACCGCCCCTCACTGAGCACACGCTCTGAATTTCTCAGACCCCTATAGCTTTAAACGAAAGCAAGAAAACTTTACAAATCATAACCAAGATATGCCTGACTAGAGTCACTCAAGCTCCACCTAAAAGGGACAGAAAATAATCACAGAGTCATAGAATATCCCGAATTGGAAGGGATCCACAAGGATCATCGAGCCCAACTCCCGGCATCACACAGGTCAACCCAAAAATTCAGACCATATGACTAAGTGCACAGTCCAAATGCTTCTTAAACTCCGGCAGACTTGGTGAAGCGACTACCGCCCTGGGGAGACTGTTCCAGTGCTCAACAACCCTCTCAGTGAAGAACCTCTTCCTGATGTCTAGCCTGAACCTCTCCTGCTGCAGGTTGACACCATTCCCACGGGTCCTATCACTGGTCTCTAAAGAGAACAGATTGGTGGATAATGTAAATTGGCTTAAGTGAAAGGGGATGTTAGGGAAGATACCATCAAGAAGGATACCTTTCTGACTTCCGGGATCAGTCGACGGGCTGAGCCTCTCTTCCCCCCGCACTGGGATGTCGTGGGGTAAGATCTGAATGCTTGGTTGTACCAGGCGTCTCCGTAGAAACTCAGAAATCTCTAGAGCCTTTGTGCCTTTTAATGCGTTAATAGCCAGGACGAGTACCCGTGTATTTCATGCGTGCTCGCTTGCTTTTGCGGACAGTGAATTTATCGCCGGCAATTCCAAAGAACCTGTGTCCCTGTTGCTGTAATAAACTGCCCTTCGTTGCATTGTTCCTAGCTGTGACAGTTCTCATTGAACACAACTAGAGCGAGGGTGTCCTACGTTATTGGTGAATCCGTGACCCTGGTAGTTCAGTACCCCGAATCCGACCAGACCCGTAACAGTTATTCAGCTACGCCCCTTAACACGACAGTATTTCATAGAGAAAAACATTAAGCCTAAGATTTCTCATCCCTAAGGCCTTAGGGGGGCAGGCCGAGAAGGAACCAGAGATGCTTAGTATGTCTCCTGAGAATCGCAGCTTACAGTTACTACACGTCTTCTGGTCTCATGGGATGAGGCAGAGGTATAATTAATTCCTTCTCCATCTCTCTCTAAAGAGTTTTCCTCCTATCTGTGACAAAGGAGAAAAATGTTATGGTCGTGGAAGTCGTTATACAAAGCCACACTCAGTGAATTCACTATTACAGTTAAGATCGTTTTTAATCGAAAACACCTCAGCAGCAGTGTTACCACTGCAAACATAGCGCTGCACAAAAATTCAACTCAAGATAAAGGAAAGGGCGAGCTAAAAGGACAATTGACGTGACCGAAGGCATCTTCAACAACCATCTGGTAGATGGTTGTCCACAGCCCTTGGATTCCATGGTTGTCTTCCCTGCCAAGTGAATCCTGGAAGAACAAGAAAAGATACACAACATGTCCACAAAAACTTTTGGGGAGGCTACTGAAAAGAAAAACAAAAAAACAGAAACAGCATGCAGCTAGTACGTCAGTTTTGTTAACAGAGTAACATTAACATACTAGAAATTTCCACATTCTATGTAGCCCCAAGGTGGTGCTGGGTACATCCACTGATATTAATGGGGTGGCACGATGTAAGAGATAGTTAATAGACAAGGTACACCTGAGGTGCACAGATTGCATATTCCATGCGACAAAAAAGGCACAGCTTGGCACCCAGTTTGGATCAGCTTGTGTATGAGTCTGCTGATACGTGAGTATATACAGCAAGCAGACAAGTCTTTTACTCCACAGACTCAGTTTCATTTATGTATATACATACATATACATATGTGTATGTATCTCTCTCTCTCTACATATATATATATATAAACAAACAAACGTTGGGAACTTCATAACCACTTGAATAACAATCATTAGCTATGCCTACGCTGAAAGCCAGGACTATGCCTAAGTGATTAAGTAAACACAGAGTCTTATCTGTGAAATGCTGAAAATGCCCCATAACCACTGGGGGGCTTATGCACGGTGTACATAATTTTTACGCAAACATGCATCTTAATACACAAAGAGGAGGGGCGAGGCGGACAAAGGTTTTAGGGACGCGTCAAGACCAGAACAGCCACTGGGCAATCGCTCAGATGTGCAAAGCTCAGCTAAAACCTGCACAAATCCACCAAAAGAAGGAGGCTACCTACTTGTCTGCTTAAAATAACCTCTACAAAGAACGTATTACAAAATCAAAAACGAAACTATCATCCAGCAAAGCAAACGTCTGGAATACAATGGGCTAAAACTGACAGCTGAGGTTTGATTCTTTAGCAATTTCAAAGGTCTTCAGATCCTACCTGACTTCTCGTGCATGGTGGCGTTGCAGCACAGAAATGAGGGGAGCGGGAAGATCGCAACAGGCCAAACGCGGTGCTGAGCTCCTACAGGAGCTGGTGGGATAGCACTGACAAGAGTGAGACAGGCTGTCAGCCTTCTGCACGAGCTGAAGAAGAGGAGCGCCAGTGTCCGAAGAAGCTGTTTCTTCTCATACTTCATTTAATACACACCGTCTTTAAATCCAGGACGTCTTCTTAGGGAAGAGATAAAGAAGTAGAGTTAGCGGCTCCAAGGACACTTCAGGATCTTAGTTCTTTCTATAGTTAGCTGCTATCCACAAAACCAAACTAGTTAAAATAGAGAGTTACATTAAAAATTCTTGATAATAACAAAAGTATGGGATTTAAAAAAAAAGACATGCACGGAAAAGAGGTTAAATTATCTCATTCGTTTCTCAATTCCGCCACAAACTCCACGCTCAGCTCCTCTTAACTCACTCACCCCACTTACCCATCCAAACACAGGGCGGACGCAGCAGTTCTCATCATTCTTGGTAAAAAGACAACATTTTCATGTTTGCTGTCAAATATCATCTCTTTCCAGCACAATTTCCTGCAAGCTATGCTAACTCCTCCAGGCTTTTTAATATATGCTAGAAACTTCACTGTTTTATCTTAATGACCATCTCGGTGGAAGTCGCCGAGCTGCTATCTTTGATTCTGCTGTCTTCACAAATACAAATAAAACAGTACTTCAGCAACAATCTATGACAAACTAGGCAATACATGCATCTACCTCTTACATAAGAAAGGAAAGAATTTGTAGACAACATCCAGAAAGTATTACCTTGTTAGATATCAGAGTGGTGGGGCAGAATGACAATGCTACACAAGACTGTACTTACACTCCTGGGATTGCACAGGTTTGCTGGAATACAAAAACAATAAAGTAAGGTCACTATGCGGAACAAGTTCACTCACTCCATTATTACTGTGAATGACAAGAATATTTCAGTAAGCGTTCTTTTAAACCCATGGAAATTTTCAGATTTATGTCAATTTGGCTTCATGAAAACTGAAACTTGCAGTGCAAAGATCATTTATAAAAGCTGTAGCAGGTGAGCTTTTTAGGCACGGATTTTGTCACCTTTTTGGGTAATGTTCGTCTCTCTCCCTCATTACCCCCCTTCCCTCCCCTCCCCCCCCCAAAAAAAAACAAGAAAAAAGATTAAAGACCACAAACTGGGACTTCTCAGAGGTATGACTCCATTTTTCACCTTATACACACAGTTTCTTCGCTATGCTAAACTTTCACAATGACTGTATAATAGAGTCTTACTAATATTGTTTCTGTCTGTGAGTTTGATACTACTTCCCCAGGTTGGATGAAACAAGCATTTTTCATTGTGACGGACATCAAAATAAATAATGTCTCTCGTCAGCTATGGAGTCCTGCTGGCAGTATTACCAGCTCACACAGAATCCCATCTAGTTTTTGGGGTCCACCCCATCTATCCTCAGCAGTGGGAAGTTCTTCCAGAAGCAGACAGACTGTTATTCGTTCCTCAATGGAGCTGAGGCTCTGTAAGGCTTTGCTTTTTTCTTCCCTCACTCCCTCTTTTATTTCCAAGCTTTAACTTAAAAGCTAAGCTTGTGGGGCTGGGGGGAATCCTCAAATCAAATCCCAGCCCCAACATCCCATAGTCCCCTACTCTCAGGCCCAGCAATCTACAAATGCACACAATGCTACAGACTGTGGTGGGCAGGTCCTCCTGGGCAGGGATGTCGTCATCTTTTCAGGTGACGTTCAGCTCCCTGAAAGGGCTGAAATACCACATCCATACTCACTTCCCCTACTTGATTCGCACAGGTGTAGTCAGAGGAACAGGGCCACACCAGCACTCCCTGCTCACAAAGCTCACTGCCTACCTCCAGGTTTGCATCGTTTCCTTGTATTACTGTTAATTCTGACACATTTCTGCTATAAAAGCATATCTCAGTGGCATTAAACAACCAAATGCGTGGACTGTGCTGTCTGCAGTATTTTATCCCACACACTCCAATTACTTAATCAGCTGTTGAGCCCGTGCCTCGAGCAAGCATTTTGCTGGGTAACCATCTCCTAGTCTTGAGGGGACACGTGAGAATAATTTTTTCTTGGATAGTATTTACTTCAAATACTCCTGCCAGGCCAGTTTAAGGAATCCACAAATTCCACGGGAGAGAGGCTTGCCTAAATTGATTCTGTCTTTCTGATAATTTGCTCAATGGAGCATTTCTCCCTTCGGTATTTCTGGGGTAATGACAACGACTTGGATTTCAGAGAAGCAAGGTTTGAAAGGATAGGTAGTATCTTGAAATAGATCAGATTTCAGGAGTACAATCTCAATACATTCCAAAACCTAAATTCCACAATGCTGCTTCTGCAATCTGAGGGACAAACTCTTCTGCCACAGATGGGCAGGGATATCAGACCAGCGCATAGGAACACTTCAGGAGTCAGCAGAAGTGGTAACGAGAGCTGCATCACTCTGTGATAGATACCTGTGTCCGAACAAGCTTTCCTTCCGCTCACAGAGGAAAAGAGCTGGCGTCCTACAAAACGTCTCGCGTCTACCACTTTGGAGTGTTCTCAGTCAGCTTGTCTGTACTTCAACTTCCCTTTGAAGGAAGTAGCAAAGTACATAAAAACCTCCTTCCGGTAGCTCGGCACTGACCTGCAAGCCAGCACGAGGAGAAGGGCTGTGTCACACTTCAGCCCGGAGAAGAGAAGGCTCTGGGGAGACCTCATTACTACCTTTAAACACGTATAGTGGACTTACAAAAGAGACAGGCAAGGACTTGTTACCAGGGCCTGTAGCGACAAGGCAAGACAAGTTTTAAACTGAAGGAAGATAGATTTAGATTGAACAAAAGGAAGAAGTTCTTCTCAATGAGGGTAGTAAGACACTGAAACAGGCTGCCCAGAGAAGTTGTAGAGGCCTCATTACTGGAGGTACTCAAAGCTGGGCTGGATGGGGCTTTGAGCAACCTGACCTAGTGCAAGACGCCACTGATCGAGGCAGGGGGGATGGACTAGATTATCTTTAAGCGTCCCTTCCAACCCAAACCACTCTACGATTACGTGAAAGGAATTGCCTCCCAAGTCATTCTTGACTGACTACAATTAGCATTCTGGAAAGCCCTGCAAGCACTTGTTCATTATTTCTAGGGTAATTCTTAAAGCTGAAGCAGACCAAAGTTTTGTCAACAAAAGCCTTTCGGGAGACTACTGAAAGGAAAACCAAGCCAAACCAAAAAAACAGAAACAGCAAGTGGCTATTACATCAGTTTTGTTAACAAAGTAACATTAACGTACTAGGAATTTCCACGTTCTTTACCCTCCACCTTTAAAAAGTCACCCAATTCTGTCAGTGTTCACCATTAGCATTCTTTAAAACTTTCACATGGACATCTGAGAAAAACATTTCAAGTCCCTGTCATCGAGGGAGAAGAGGAAAAAAAATAGGGATGAGGGGGGAAGAAGCACAGCCATTCCTTTCCTCGGTAAGGTGAGCAAAAAGCTCAGGCGCTCAGCAAGAACATTCTTTGAAAGATAAAACAGAAGAAACTGCAGGTTATTTAACCTCAGCTTGTCCTGGTTTCAGCTAATATAGAGTTAATTTTCCTCCTAGTAGCTGGTAGGGTGCTATGTTTTGGATTAGGCTGAGAAAAGTGTTGATAACATGCTGATGTTTTAATTGTTGCAGAGCAGTGTTTACACCAGGCCAAGGACTTTCCAGCTTCTCTTTCTGTCCTGCCAGTGGGCAGGCTGGGGATGCAGCAGGAGCTGGGAGGGGATAGACCCAGGGCAGCTGACCCAAACTGGCCAAAGGGGTATTCCATACCATCTGGCGTCATGCTAAACAATATATAGGGGTGGCTAGCAGGACTGGGGGGACCAGCTGCTTGCGGATAGGCTGGGCATCGGTCAGCAGGTGGTGAGCAATTGCATTGCGCATCACTTGTTTGTGCACATTATTATTAGTAGTACTATTATCATTATTATTATTATTTTCCTGTTTTTATAAGCTGCCTTTATCTCAACCCACAGGCTTCACTTTCCCATTTCTCTCCCCCATCCCAGAGAGGGAGAGGGGAGGACAAGCCAACGGCTATGTGGTGCTTAGCTGCCAGCTACGTTAAACCACAACATGGCTATAGAGTCACATGTATTTGTGCCTGCTCATTTATTCATCTGCCAGTTTATTTTGCTACAGACCGTAGAAACTGCAAGGTTACCACCTTTTGTAACCGATGGGATCTTCGGTAGGAATAGCTGTCTAAAAGAGCCAACAAAATCCCCTTCATCGACAGCCATTTGAACTTTCGTCGTCTAAAAATAGTCCTACAAACATTCCCCGGGATGCTCAACTTCAGCATCTTTCCATTCAACTTGCGGCAGAACAAGCCCTTACCCTGAACATCTTCATCTGGCTCTCCTCTGCTAGCAGAGTAGTACTCTGATACTGACCAGTACGCGCTGCAGCCTACTCGCTTATGTGTATTTACTGCAATCTGGTTCGATATGCTCACAGAGAAACTAATGAAAAATCCGCCCTTTCTTTCAGAAAAAAAATAATAAAATAACTACGACACGGTAAGGAAAAAAAGCTGAACATGCGGTCCTTTACCAACGGGCAGATCCAACATCAGCACAAGGAGTTTTTGGTCATGTGAGCAATCACCTACACCAGCCATCAGGACAAGCCAAACGCACGCACATGAGACTCCATTTAAAAAACATGTAAAGTTCCTTTATAGCTTATGGAAGTAACAACCTACATCTTAGATGCAGTTAGACTGCATCGGTTTAGGGACTGCCTCCTTCCAAAAAAAAAAAAAAATCCTCCAATCTGTTCATCCGTTCACAGTTATGCAAATTCAATCAGGCCTTTGAGCCTGAGGTGCAGGAAAATTACTAAAGCACACCTGGATTTCACCCGGAGGTCGCTGCGACTTACCCGGACAGCTGGGACAGACGGGCTGCTCTTTCTCCTGGGAAACCTGCGACTGCAGCACGCCAGCTGCAGCTTTCCTCCCTTCAGCTGCCGCGCCACCTTCGCTCGGCGACAAACCCCGCGGGGGTCCCAGCGGCGGGGAGCTGCTTCTGCCCTGGTGAGCCGCAGGGAAAGGAGAGAGCCGGCCGTCAGCACGCGGGGGGAGGAAAACCTCCGAGGCGCAGCCCGACGATCGAGCGCAGCGAGGACCCGCGCCCGGCCGCCGCAGCCCCCACCCCTCCCGGCCCGACGCTCCGGGGAAGCGCCCCCGAAGGCTCTCGCTCGCCTCACCGCCGGCAGCCGCGCTCGCAGCCAGCGGCAACCTGCGCCTCCCGGCGCGCACGGCCCGGCCCCGGCCCCGGCCCCGGCCCCGGCTCGGGGAAAGACCGGCCGCACGCCACAGAACTACAGCTCCCAGCATGCCGCGGGACGGAGCAGTCCATCCGACACAGAGGGGAGTCGGCCAAGCGCACGCAACCGCCCCCCCCCCGCCGCTTCGCCCCCTTCCCCCCCAGCCCTCCGAAGCCCCGCGCAGTGCAGACGCCGCCGCACGCCCGGTCCGCTCCGCTCCGGCGCGGCGCCGCCCCCGCCCCGCACAAGGGCCGTTTCCGCAGAAGCTGCCGACCGCGTGGCGCCCCAACCGCCCGCCGCCTCGTCCCCTCCCGGCCCGGCCCGGCACCGACCACCAACCTCGTTGCGGCACCGCGCCTCGGCGGCCCGGCCCGAGCTGAGCCCAGCGCGGCCCGGCCCGACAGCTTCTGCCCATAGTGCCGGCAAGCCCTGCACGGCACCTCCGCCCTGCGTTCCTCCGAGCCAATCACGGAGCGTTTCCGCCCTGAGTTAAGGCTAGCCGTGACGCCACTTCCGCCCTCACGGTCCAGCCAATCACGGCGCCGCTTCCCTGTGGGAAGGCGACCCTCAGGCTGCCCCTGTGATGCCTTTTTTTATTTATTTTTTTATTTATTTTAAAGAAGGCGCGGGTGTTCTTGGTCCTCCCTCGTCAAGTATATCTGCGAGAAACGTCTCAAATAATTTTCTTGACACACGAACTTCTCTGAGGCTATTTTATTCGCGGTTGCAGTGGCGGGCGTCCTGCCGATCAGGAGCGCATTGCAGTAAGCACAGCATCAACTTTTATTCCCTATTCCCCGACGCCTGATCCCCTCCCCTGTGTCCTCATTGGCCGAGTACTGCAGGTTCACAAGCTACTCGACGCTCCTCTATACCATGTATGTACAATTTTACTTCTTTTTCAACCCTTTAATTGCTCCCTTCTTATTTCCTTTTTTTTTTTTTTCCCTTTCTTCTGTTTCAGGAACCTGTGATCTTTGTTTTACCGTTCCCAGCCTGCTCAACCTGTTTTTCCTCAAGCTTCTGCCTTATTTCGGAACAGTGAGGCCGCCTACTGTCCGCTTACCCACGTAGCGTTTCTCCTTATTATGACTGCACAGCTACCTCGGAATACAGAAAATTAGTTCTCTACTGCAAAAACACAACTTAGTTTCTCACAGTTCCCTCCTCTCCTTTCCTTACTCCTACTGTTGTTTTTGCACCTCTTCACGTACCGCGCTCTTGAGTTTCTCCAACGTTAAGGCGCAATAGTCTTCTTCGGATGTCACGGGGGATGGTAGGCGTACAAAGCCATTATTTTTACAATACCAACAAATAGTGGTTTGAGCCAATTCTGTTCAGGTAACCACGAAGTTAGTTTCTCCCAAATGTTTCTAAATGCCCAGGAACTGTCATCTTGAGCTACTCTATGTAGGATCTTTCCTCCCCACGCCCCCCCAGTATACTTTTTTCCCCCCAAATATCAGTCAAATCCGTCCCATTTGATCTACATCTATACAGCAACTAGCATTAATTACAGTGCACGCTCCTCCTTATGAGGTTATTAATGAATCGAATACTATTCGATTCTACAGTCCTATTTTTGCAAACTTATCAAACTTATTTTCTAGTTCTTCAGTTATAGCGGAGATATTTACAATAGCTTTTTCTAATTCACCCACCCCTAACCAAGGTAAAAACCGCCTTGCAAAGCTGTGAAATACTAGAGAATTTTACTAGAGAATTGTCTGGAGTCCGCTTAATCCTGCGTGTGGTCTCAAGGGGCCTTTGGCTTTGTGGGTCTTCAATAATAGTTACGTTTGGAATTATTGCCTCCAGGGTGCAAGCTCCCTTCCATCCCAGGGGCAACACCTTCCTGGCTTTATTGCCACGTAGCCAGTACCACCTCTCGCCATTTGGGACAGGCCATCCAGTTGCAGGATTCTCACGTTGCATCTGGCGTGCGCTATGTATATTGGCGTTCCTGTGGCTACCATATTTGGTGCAGTGTGGATTATTCCCTGCGTGGATAGTTCCACACCCAGGGTCAGTACTATCGCCCCCTGAGTTTCTATCAATGTTGTTTAAAAGGCACCTTCGATAACGCGGTATATTGTAGCCAGGATTACGCGCAGGGAGTGTGAGAAACACTCCGTAGCCAGTAGCTTAGGCTCAGGCGAGGGTCTCAGTGAAGCAGTAATTTATTCGCGATCGCAATGGCACGCGTCCCACAAGCAGGAGCGCGCCTACTAGTCACACAGTACGGTTTATGTACTTTCTTTCTCGACGACCGGGACCCTCCCCTGTTTCCCCATTGACTGGGTATTCCGGGTTCACAACCTATCCGACGCTTCACAGACACTACGTGGCCTTCAGTTGCCGGCCTGTTCAATTTCAAATCTCTTTTGACTTTTTTACTGTTTGAAGTGGTAATGTTTCTTCACTGATCTGACTTGACACCATGATTTTCATCTAGCTGCTCTGAGGAGTCCGGTTGTCTGCATTTTACAAGGTTGTCCATTAAGCTTTCTTATCACTGCGAGCCTCAACACTGCATTCCTTCCCTCTAAACAACGTAACTCTGCAAAAACAACATTTTTATTCCCACAATTCCCCCCTTTTCTTCTTTATAAATTGTTGATTTTTGCAAAACTTTTCTCTGCGGTGTAATTTGGTAGATCTCTTCCTCTTCTTCACCTTCTTTGCTTTCCATCCCCTCTAATATCATCACCTTACGTGAGTAAGGTGGTGGCTCCACGGTCATTTGTTTCAATAGCGCAGTTTCAGTGAACCGCTGTACTAGTCCTTTTACACAGGGGATAATGCAACAACCAAGGGTCGTCAAAACTCCTGCTGCTACGATCAAGGATGCAGATACGCACCCCAGGATCCTTTTCCATTTACCAGACCAAAATTCTGAACATCCCGCGAAGCAACAGCCGGTTCCTAATTACTCCGCCAATTCACTGGCAGAGGCGGGAAGCCCCTGCAACGCTCCACTTACAGCCCCACCCTCCAAACCACTAGTGCTGGGCATTAAAGTGCAGCAAACCACCGCACATCCTCACACACACACACCCCCTCCCGCGCCCACCACCCCTACCTCACGGCCGCTGCTCCACCGCTCGTCCCCGCCCTCCCGGGGCTCAACCCGCCGCCCTCGCCCACTCTCGGGCGCTCCGGTCGCAGCCGTGATCCCCGAGCGCCCCGCCGCCGCGTCGCCGGGGCCTCCCAGCGGCCCCTTCGGGCCCCCGCGCGCCCGATTCGCTCGGCCCCGCGCGAAATTTGCATGCCCCGCCCCCGGCACCGCCTCTCCCTCCCCGCGGCTCGCCGCCCGCGTGCCCCGCCCACCGAGCCCCTGCGCCCGACCTCCGCTCCGCGCTGATTGGCGCAGCTCGGCCTCCTCCGGGCGTTCGCCCCGCCCCCTCGCCCGCCCTCCCTCCCCTCCCCTCCGGCGGGATTTGCATGCCCCGCCCATCTCCCCGGAGCCGCGCCGCCGCCCGCCGCCTCATTGGCCGGGGCCCCGAGCCGCCCGCCCCGGCGGCACCGAGCAGCGCCGCGGGACCTGCGCGCGGCCGGCCGGGCCGGGCCAGGCCAGGCCGGGGGGCTCTCGCCGGCAAGGAAGGCCCGGCAGAAGGCTGCCGCCGGCGGGGGTCCTCCGACCCTCCGTTCAGCGCCTGCGGACGCCTCCGGAGCGAGGCACGGGGCTGCGGGGCTCGGCCCGGCGCGGCGACCGGGGGAGCGGAGCCGCCGCATGAGGAGGGGCTGCGAGCCCTGAGCGCGCTCGAGCCGGAGGGGAGACGCTTTGTCTGCTCCGGGAGCCGGGAGGAGGCGCGACCGGGACGGCGACCCGAGCTGGCCGCGAAGGGGTGTCCGGAACCGGGAAGGACGGCCGGGGGGCGGCTGCTGCTCAGGAACCGGCCGGGCAACCGGACACGCGTGCGGTGAGCAATTGCAGCGTGCGGCGGTAGTTTTGCGTGTGCGTACACGTTGGTGTCGTTACTTTCTCTTAATTTGCTGTCCTATTAAACTGTCTTTATCTCAACGCGCACGCTTTACCCACCCCACCCCCGATTCTCCCGCCTTTCCCGGAGGGGGGGGACTGAGGCAGCGAGGAAACGGCTGCGCGGCGCTGAGCTGTGCGGCAGGTTGAAGCTCGGCAGCCGGAGAGGCTCCCGCTGCCCCGGCATCGCGGCCAGACCCCGTCGCCTTCCCCTCCCCCGACAGCCGAAGGGCCGCCCCGCTACATAACCTGCTCCCGTAAAGCTGGCAAGCGCCGTGTGCTCGGGGTGCTGGAAGCAGCCACCGCAGGGCCGGAAACATAGCTTTCCACCCGGAACACCATCCTGGGCTTTGAAAAGCAAGTCTTGCGAGAAAAACCTCAGTAACTTGCTCAGACAGGGTCTTCTGTGAAGCTGTTTTATTCACGATTGCTGCAGCGGGGGTCCTGCGAGCGGGAGCAACCAGCAAAAGTCTATCGTAACCTTATATTCCCTCTTACCCAACGCTTGATTCCTCCCGTTTCCTCACTGGTTGAGTACTACAGGTTCACAAGCTACTCAACACTTGTTGCTATACCATGTATATCCAATTTTACTTGACCAACTGTTAATTTCTACCCCCCATCTTGTCTTGTGACCACAGGGCCCACGATCTCTTGCTTTTACTGATTTTGCACTGCTCGTCCTGTTTTTCTTACCTATCCTCCTTATCTGGGGACAGTGGGACCTTCCCCTTATCTGTTTAACGTCCTCTCCACTGCTGTGCTGCTGTCATGCCTGCACAATCACTTTTGGATGTGCAAGGTTAGTGGAATTTTCCACCGCAAAAACGCATTCTACTGCAAAAATGCAACTTTTTCTCACTGTCTCATGGCAACACGGCACGCCAGAAATAATTGAATCAGACAGTGGCACTCGTTTCCACAATGACCTCGTAAACATCTGGGCCAAACAGCATGGCATTGAATGGGTATACCACGTCCCTTCTCCCGCACCAGCATCCAGGAAAACAAACAAAGAAACAAAAAAACGCAATACAGCAGACTGATAAAGAATATGCTGAAAGCAATGGGTGCTGAGACATTCAAACATTGGGATGCTGTACTGGGTCTGGCTGGGATGGAGTTAACTTTCCCTGGGGCAGCCCACACAGTGCCGTGCTCTGCACGTGTAGCTAGAACAGCACCGGTGTCACAGCGGTGTCGTGTCTACTGCTGAGCAATGCTGGCACAGCATCAGGACTCCCTCAAGCCCCCCCCGAGCCAGCACCAGCAGGCTGGGGGTGGGCAAGAGGGGAGGAAGGAACATCAGCAGGGCAGCTGACGTAAAGCAGCCAAAGGGATGTTCCGTACCATATGATGCCACACTCAGCAATAGAAGGTGGAAAAAGGAAGAAGAGGGGAGGGGTGGGCTCTCACTGTGAAAACATCTGTCCTCCCGAACAATGGGTACATGCGTTGAGGCCCTGCTTCAAGGCCGTGGTCAAGCATCGCCCATTGGTGGGAAGTGGAGAGTGATTTCTTTCCTCTGCACTTCCACACAGCCTTTGTGTGTTTTTTTTTTCCCCCCTTTCCCTTTAGTTAAATTATTTAATAACAATTTTCCCTTAATAATTATTTTTCCTTTTAATTAAATTATCCTTATCTCAACCCATGAGTTGTTTCTTTCCTTTTCTTCTTCCCCTCCTCTTCTGAGGAGGGGGAGTGAAAGAGCAATTGTGGTGGAGTTCAGCTGCCTAGCAAGGTAAAACCACCACAGATGCACATGCAGCAACAGCCACCTGGTTAGTCTGCCAATCGAGCTAGCCCTGCCCAATCAAAACTCCTACACACATAGAAAGGGATAAAGTCCTTGCAGCGCATTTAAAAAAAGCAACCAAACAAACAAACAAAAAACAAAACATACTGGGGAAGACAGTCTGACTTATTCCTGCCTCAGGCAAAGGCAAAGCCATCCGTGGGATTGCTTTTGCTCAAGGACCTGGGTGCACTTGGCGGGTGATGCAGAAGTATGGGGCAGTCTGAAAACCCTCAAGGGTGTCTGGGGTGAGCATAGGCAGTCCTTTGAGTTGTACAATGTTAGTTGCCATGTAACACTGTATGTCATCTGCAGTCGCTATATGTCAACGGCATTACAGTACGAGTCGCTCAGATTAACGAAGAATGACAGCACGTGCACAGACACGCAGGGCTTTCCTTGCATACAGGGATCACCGTGCCTGCACGTGCGCGCACACACCCACCCCAACTTTCGGCGAGTCCTCCCGCTCCCAGCCTCAGCACACAGGCAGCCCTGCTGCCCAGGACTTCCACGATCCTGGGGACTCCTGCTTGCACTCACCTTCTTCCTTGCCGTAGCCCCAGCAACGCTCAGTAACCTCACCACGCTCTAAGGTTTCTCTAAGACCCTTCTGGACCCAGCTTGGCTGCCCCCAGGCAGCAAAGGGGCCGCAAGGCAGACAAACTGCAACTGCAGCCTCCTCATCGTCTTCCTCCTCCACCAGCCCTGCAGTTGCCATCCGCACCCAGGTGCAGCCCTTTTATGAGGAGGGGCTGCTGGGCTCACCACCCTCATTAGCCACACCTGGGGCTCCAGTGATTGGGGGTCCAGTGACAGGTTTTTAGTTTTTAGGGTTTATTTTTATTTTTATTTTTTTACTGGGGCCTTGTGACAGGTTTTTACTATCTTTTCCTAATCTTCTTCCCAAATGTCCCGGTTCTCTGGGATTAAACTCTCCTTTCCACATACAAACTTTACTATTTCAGATTATTAAAGCGCCCCGTTCCAATCGTAAATCCACAGGACTTCGGGAAAACACCTGAAGCACTCGGCCCTCCGTCTTCTAGACAAACAATACCACCGTTTCCACAAAGTTTACATTTCAACAGGACCAAATTTCAAGCTGAATGCCAATTTTTCTCATGCACTTTGTTAGTAAGCCCACGCAAAACAAGGAATCGCTCCTACGTATCCATCAGTATGGGGGTTTAAAAAGGTACTGAGGCCTAAATAAATTCGCTCTCCCCCTTCTTACCAAATTCCCAGGGCTCAAGCCCGAACCGCCAAAGAAGTGACTCTCCGTTCTACCGCTTTGATAATCAGTCAGCCCCGCTCCCCCCCCAGTACTTGGGAAACCGACCAAACACCACAGCGAACATACCCAAACTTCTCAACTGTTCCTTAGATAATGCTCCCGCCTTTCTCCTTGTCACACTCGAAACATTTAAGAGGATTACAAGCTACACCAGCGGGCCCGTACATTGGGCACCACCAGTCAACGCTGGGATAAAGCAGCGCTTCCTTTCGGTCTGTCGTGCGCTTCGTTCGTCTCCGGCCGTTCCCCTCGCGGAGAATACGGAACCGCGGATCGGAACTCCGCGCTCGCCTCGCGGCGATGCTGCGTCTCACTCACGCGGCGCAATCACGCAAAGAGGCCCCCCCGCACTTCTCGTTCATCCCACAGGAATATATCACTTAAAACAACAACCAGACTTGTTTGTAGCTCGCTTCACGACAATACTTTGTCTCAAACGCATACGCTTACACAAATGCTTTCAACACGACACACCCAGACACCTACAAATAAGACATACAATTGTTGCCGCTCCAATTAATATCCCTCCAGCAGCTGCAAATGTTACCCAGGTAACCTTGTCACAATTTTGAGAGGCCCGCTTACCCTTCTCCTGCTTCTTATACAGTCATTAGCGGGTCTGTCCCGGCTCCCAAAACTGGGATGCAGCGGTAACCTCGGGTTTGCTCGATCTACTCCCAAGATCGCCAGCGGCCGCTCGGTCGGTCAGCCTGTAGGGTACCCTCCTCCCATACGGGGACTATGCTGCACGCCAGACGTCTCTGCGCGATTTACCGGCCGCCCCGGCCACACGTACGACTTACAGGCCCTTCCCGTACTGTAAAACGCACCGTTTGTCTGCGGCGTCAGGAGGTCTTGGCCTGCTCCCGCGGTGAGCGGCTGAGAGCGGAGGCTCCTCCGAGGAAAATACTCGGGGTGCACCTAGGGGCATCCGCTCCGCAGTCGATCCCGCAGCCGAGCAGAGCGTCTCCTGGCTGGCTCGCCAAACTGACTTGTGGCAAACGGAGTCCACAATCAATAAGATCGTAAAGTAGGTATGTTTATTCAGCACTGGGCAGCACGGGGGGTAGTCCCACCAAAGTCGTGCGCACCCGACGCAGCAATTTGCCGTGGTTGTATGCAGCACAGGGTTACGTACGCATAAAGTTTCACGGTACGCCTATACCTATTCATAACCTGTCCCCGCTTCGCGTTAAAATCGGTTCCAAGGAGTTATTTCCATCAACTCCTCCCATCTTTGCTTGCACAGTGTCTCCTGGTGGGGTTCCTCGGGGGGATGAAGGTTGATGACTCTTCCTCGTCACCGCTAGTTGACCTCTTGTCTTTGCGCGGACTCAGTCGCTCCTCGGCTCTTGTCCATCCGCAGGACCGGTTTCTGCCAGTCTCTTAAGACAGGCTCACACTCTTATCGAGAGACTAACCTTGGAAAGGGGCCCAAAGCTTCTTGCTTTGATTGATTTGCACAATGCGCAAGAGTTAGCAAAGACGCTAAGCAGCATCCACTAGTTTAATGCTGTCGGCGCTCTCTCTCTACTCCGTAAGATTCTCCTAACTCCCCCTCTCAAAAGCAGCCCTTCAGAAACGTGCTGCCCCCCCCCCCCCCCGCCCGCAGTGCGTGACCTGCTGCCCCGGACGCCGGAGACGGCCGCTTACCCAGCGCAAAGGGACGGCATGCGCTGCCAGGAGCGCAAGCGAGCAGAGAGCCGTTCCGCCCCGCGGAAGGGGCAGCGAGGGGGGAACCGAGCGCACGCGCTGGGCCGCGACCTACCCTCCGCGGAGCCAGGAACCCTGCGGCGCTCCCTCACCCCCTGCGGCGGCCGGGCGGCAGCTGCCGGGGCGCTGCCCCGCCCCGCGCCCCGCCGCGGAAGGGAGGCGTTCCCCCGCCGAACACCGGCCAGCTCTGTCTTCGGACACCCACAGCACCGTCCCGCGGAACGGCGCACCGCCCCCGGAACCGGGCTCCACACCCAACTCCCAAGCCCAAAACGCCGCTCAAAACAAACTCCTCTCGACGCCGACACACAGCAAACTCAAAGCACCGCACACTACACTTCAGCTGAGTCAAAAGGCCCAGCCGCGGCGGCCGTTCCCTCCCCCCACGACACCCGATCCCGCGCCCACCACCCCTACCTCACGGCCGCTGCTCCACCGCTCGTCCCCGCCCTCCCGGGGCTCAACCCGCCGCCCTCGCCCACTCTCGGGCGCTCCGGTCGCAGCCGTGATCCCCGAGCGCCCCGCCGCCGCGTCGCCGGGGCCTCCCAGCGGCCCCTTCGGGCCCCCGCGCGCCCGATTCGCTCGGCCCCGCGCGAAATTTGCATGCCCCGCCCGCGTGCCCCGCCTCTCCCTCCCCGCGGCTCGCCGCCCGCGTGCCCCGCCCACCGAGCCCCTGCGCCCGACCTCCGCTCCGCGCTGATTGGCGCAGCTCGGCCTCCTCCGAGCGTTCGCCCCGCCCCTTCGCCCGCCCTCCCTCCCCTCCCCTCCGGCGTGATTTGCATGCCCCGCCCATCTCCCCGGAGCCGCGCCGCCGCCTCATTGGCCGGGGCCCCGAGCCGCCCGCCCCGGCGGCACCGAGCAGCGCCGCGGGACCTGCGCGCGGCCGGCCGGGGGGCTCTCGCCGGCAAGGAAGGCCCGGCAGAAGGCTGCCGCCGGCGGGGGTCCTCCGACCCTCCGTTCAGCGCCTGCGGACGCCTCCGGAGCGAGGCACGGGGCCGCGGGGCTCGGCCCGGCGCGGCGACCGGGGGAGCGGAGCCGCCGCACGAGGAGGGGCTGCGAGCCCTGAGCGCGCTCGAGCCGGAGGGGAGACGCTTTGTCTGCTCCGGGAGCCGGGAGGAGACGCGACCGGGACGGCGACCCGAGCTGGCCGCGAAGGGGTGTCCGGAACCGGGAAGGACGGCCGGGGGGCGGCTGCTGCTCAGGAACCGGCCGGGCAACCGGACACGCGTGCGGTGAGCAATTGCAGCGTGCGGCGGTAGCTTTGCGTGTGCGTACACGTTGGTGTCGTTACTTTCTCTTAATTTGCTGTCCTATTAAACTGTCTTTATCTCAACCCGCACGCTTTACCCACCCCACCCCACCCCACCCCCGATTCTCCCGCCTTTCCCGGAGGGGGGGGACTGAGGCAGCGAGGAAACGGCTGCGCGGCGCTGAGCTGAGCTGTGCGGCAGGTTGAAGCTCGGCAGCCGGAGAGGCTCCCGCTGCCCCGGCATCGCGGCCAGACCCCGTCGCCTTCCCCTCCCCCGACAGCTGAAGCTGTTATGTGTTATGTAGCCCCGCTACATAACCTGCTCCCGTAAAGCTGGCAAGCGCCGTGTGCCCGGGGTGCACGCTACTCCGTGCCCGGGGCGGCACCGACCACCAACTTCGTTGCGGCAGCGCGCCTCAGCGCCCCGACCCGGCCGCTGCCGCCCACAGTGCCGGCAAGCCCTGCACGGCACCTCCGCCCTGGGTTCCTCCGAGCCAATCACGGAGCTTTTCCGCCCTGAGTGAAGGCTAGCCGTGACGCCACTTCCGTCCTGGGTTCCCAGCCAATCATGGAATGCTCCTGCCCTCAATGACGGCTCGCTCGGACACCGCATCCGCCCTCACGGTCCAGCCAATCACGGAGCCGTTTTGGCCCTCGGTGAGGGCACGCCCTGACGTCACTTACGCCCCCGCTTCCCTCCCACGTAATGGGTCTCAAGGCAGTTTGTTCCGTTAAAGCGCGGCTGTGCTTCAGAACGATTGCATTTCTTGAAATCTATAGGAAGCAGTCCGTGAAATATGATCTCGGAACCTCGCCTTTTAAGCATCAGAGGCAAACGTGCTATTTGTATATGCTCCTTAGAAGCTAAACTGTCAGTCTGCAATTGTTTTACCTTTACTGCGACTCAGGACCGCACTCGGAGCACTGACTCAATGCCGTGTGTGCTGTCTCCAGCTAGCTGTCAGGCACACACTGCTCCACGGAGAAGTCAAATTTCCTCTGAAATTGCTTACCCAAACCAGTATGAGACGCAATAGGAAACTAGGGAGGAAGCAACCTCTCCTCTGCACTCAGAGTCCGTCCTGCCGTCAGCTACAGCATGGGACAGAAACCGTATTATTCAGATGCGGAGGTATCAAAGATGATCCTCTGA
The DNA here is from genome assembly GCF_964211835.1 of Anser anser. Taxonomy (NCBI): domain Eukaryota; kingdom Metazoa; phylum Chordata; class Aves; order Anseriformes; family Anatidae; genus Anser; species Anser anser. The sequence goes on along the minus strand of NC_139731.1, from coordinate 17,063,030 downwards.
AGTCGCATCGGAGAACTTGAGGCTGGGGGCTGGCAGGAAGAAAAGTAACTAACAAGACAAGCCATCCTAAGTCTGTAAAAAAAAAAAATAGAAAAAAAGGAAAAAATAGAAAAAGGTCGGGGGGTGGGGGTGGGAAGCCAGTAAGAATCAGCCTGATAAAAGGTTTACAAATGAGATGAAGATGAAGAGGAGAAGGGGAGAGATTGTCTATGCAAGGCAAGAGACCCAGGAGGCAAAGGCTGAAGTCTAGGAAGGCAGACTAGAATGTGACGAGGAAACATACTGGCTTTCTATGAAGAACAGAGCTAGCAGCAAGGAAGTAATAATGGCAGACGAGGGAGACTAGTGCCTTTTCCTTTCACGTGAACATACTCCCTTCACTAGAGCATACTCCCCTTCAGTATGAAACGAGGACCAACGCTCACAAAATTCAGTTATAAAATAGGAAGCTGCCCTTTGGCAGTCTCTTTCTAAGTGCCCATACCCATCACTTGCTCCTCAAACACTTGCTCATATGTTAGAGAAATGCTCAATCCGTCTTGCTAAAAATACTAGCAGTGAGAGCCTAGACTCATCGCTCCACAAGTGAGTAAAAGCAATCATTCTGCCTCAGTGCAAACATGCAGTATCAGTATGGGACAGACCACTCACAGCCTAGAGCTTCTACTTTCTGTGCTTATTTTTTTTAGCATATATTCTTAACAGTTGCGATTTGTTATTAACAATCTATATTAAACATTTGATGTTTAATGGTAGCCTGCAACTCAGCTGCGTTCGGCATGGACAGGAAAGTGCTCATTGGTAGGAACCTCATAAATTGCAAGTTAAGCAGGGAACCTACGTTATAAGACACGTGCAGAAACCGCAGCACCTGAATGTAAGCTAACTCCTTCTCTACGCTGGGTATCAAAAACCAACCCTGCATAACTCTCGACATTGCAGAAGCAAGTCCCAAGAATGTGCCCGTAGAAAAAAAAATTGGGATGGCAACAGAATTCATTTCAGAAGAGTCTTTTGAGGCAAGACTTCTTGCAGCCTTCCAGTAACTCACCAACAGAAATACGCTTTTGTTATCAAAGATCTCTCTGCATTACAGTTTGTGACGTGCCAGTTTCACACATTTTCTAACCCAAGACCAGCTTCTCAATGCACCACTCGAACACAAAAGAACGGATTTAGTCTATGCTGCCTGAACTGTACTTTCCTCGGTCAGAAGGTAATATGGTTCGTTCTGGAAAGCATCATTTTTAAGTAACAACCTTCCCCACAGGGGCCAAACATTACGTTAACCAGCCCAGGAGATACTCATGCTATTTCATACATGACGATAACAGGGCAGATACTTTCTATATTCAATTTCTAAAGCGAGCCTCCTTTGGCAAAAGAAAACGCTATTTATTTATTTATTTAGATTTTTATTTTTTTTTAAACAATGCCGTGGGTTGCTGTTTTCAAAGGCCTCTCTGTCTTCTCTGATGAAGACATCTCTCATGTAATTATGGAAGCTGCAGCTGTTTCCACTGACAAGCTCTCAACGTCCTGGGCTCACTAACCTGTGACAGCCATAATATCCAATTGCAGGTGACAGAATATTCTAGTTCTGCTCATTTCCTTTGAGGCCCAGAAAAGCTCATGACAACAGGAGTACCATGAAAGGACCCATAATATTACCTTTATTTTCAGCTTCTTCTAAGTCCTTCTCGTTTGCCAAGAGAATTTCTTCTCTGTGATCAGGTAATAAGTCAGCAAGACGATAATCAATCTCCGCTCTCTGAAAGAGAAAAGCTTCTGAACTGCATCCTTATATGAAGTCCATGGTGTTTGACATCTGGCTCACTTCAGCTCATTTCTGCTGACACATCTTCTCACTGTCTTGACTCCCTGAATGCTTGGAGCCAGCTGATTTTTTCCAGGACCCATTTGTGTTATAAACCTGTATTTTAAGACTTGCCACGTGTTCCCAACCTTATAGAGTGAGCACATACTGTTCTCTCACCTGCTCAGGCTGCAGAGCTGCCAGGGTCCTGCCACCAGCTCGAGACCTTTCACCCTGCTGCTCTGCTGGAGGGCCTGCCAAAACAAACAAACAAACAAACAAAACACAACCACAAGACATGCAGACAAAGGTTACAGCCCATGTGGGAGGAAAGGAACGCTAACCTTTCATCTTCCAACTCCTTACTCAAAGCAGGAAAACAGGTACGGTCCTAATAGACATATCAAAGAAATTCACTGTATGCCAGAACAGGAAAATCTGTATCAGATACCAAAATGCTGCCACGGTCCCCGAGCACAGCCCTTTTCAAGGCATCACGGAGATTCAGCAAGATCATCCAGGTCATAGGGGACAAACAAGCTTGTATCAAAGCTGAGCAAAAGAATAGAAGGACGGCTAAATCTCAGGGCGTAGGAGAAAACTGAAAACAGGGAGGCATCCTTTGAAAAAGTTTAGTTAGACAACTAACGAAAAGAGAAAAGATTGCAAAACAACACGGGAATGTACAAACAGCACTGGAAGCCAAAAGCGGCATGCGTAACAGCTTGCAGAATAGCTGCTCTCTCCACGCCTCTCCCTGTGCACACTGAAGGGTTCTTACAGAAGAAAGGTTTTCTTCGTGGCATGGATATCAAAGAACCTGTCTCAAACTGAAACGATACAGAACAAGTTTTGAAACAGAAGCAGAAGTAACAAGTCAAAAGGCTCACGCAGCATTTCACTAAGGAGTTCTCAAGTAGCTCACAGATAAGCTACATTTTCATTTTTAACTCTCTTGAAATTGTCTGTAGGACAGATGACTTGAAATGTGACTAATAGGCCCGGACTTCTATTTCAGAAGCGTCCTACAGAAATTGCCAGAGCAGGAATTCCCACGTTAAGGAAAATAACAGGAGTTAAGAAAAGAACTAGTGGACACTTGATTAAGAAGACTTAATTAAGGAGTGTTAAAACAGCTTTTTAAAGCGAGGTCATACTTTATAAAGTAGAGCGTATTTTCGTGTTCTTTGAAAAAGAGTGACACACGCGAGGAGATAAGAGTTCATTTTAAAAAGTTACCTGAGTATTTAAAGTGTGTTTTGGAAGACAGAAGACAAAAGAAAGAATGGGAGTAACCACGTTCCATGGTAGAGGAAGGGTCGCAGTAAGATTTCACCTTTACTTTTGCTGTTCACCATATTTGTAATTGTCTGAGACGTGGGGTTACAAGATGAAAAGCTTTATAGCTGATACAAATTTATTGCAGTAGGACAAAGTGAAAAGCGCTGATATCGCACTTTTTCCCAGAAAGGAACTTCTCGGAAAAGGAGCTAAGTTTCCTGGTGGACACCAACTTGAACACGAAACAGCAATGTGCCTTTGCTGCAAAAGCAGCTGAGGGTATCCTGGGTGGCATTAGGCAAAGTATTGCCAGCAGGTCAAGAAAGGCGATCCTCCCCCTCTGCTCAGGAACGGTGAGGCCGCACCTGGAGTGCTGGGCCTGGGCCTCCCAGTACAAGAGAGACCTGGACACACTGCAAAGAGTCCAACGGAGGGCCACGAGGATGGTAAGGGACTGAAGCACCTTTCCTATGAGGACAGGCTGGGAGAGCTGGGACCGTTCGGCCTGGAGAAGAGGAGGCTTGGAGGGGATCTCATCGATGTCTGTAAATACACGAAGGGAGGGTGGAAGGAAGACAAAGCCAGACTTTTCTAACTGGTACCCAAGGAACAAAAAAGGAGGCAACAGACACAGGCCGAAACATAGGATGTTCCCCTCCTGTGGTTTCCTGAACATCAGTAAATACTTTTTTCGCTGTGAGGGTGACTGAGCACTAGCGTAGGCTGCCCAGGGAGGTCGTGGAGTCACAGTCTTTGTGAGGTTTCAAAACCTGTTTGGACGTGGTCCTGGAAAACCAGATCTGGGTGGCTCTGCTTGAGCAGGGGTGTTGGACTAGGTGACCTCTGGAGGTCCTTCCGACCTCAACCAGCCTGTGATTCCTTTGCAGCCGCTATGCAACCAAATAGCAAGTACAATTCAAAGCAGATAAACGTGAAGAAATGCAGAGGCAAAAGGGGAAATCAGGCCTTGGTACTGCACATAATCCTATGAAAACATCACCTCAATGCTCATCAGCATCGAAGAGCAACTTACACGTTTAAGCTTTTGGAAAAGGCCTAGGAAAGGCAACAAGAAACATCACCAGTCTAATCAAAACTCAAAGTTAGCCTTGCTATCTCATAAACTGAGGGTTCATTTGCATCTTGGATGCTACACAGAATTTTATTTTTGCCTATCTTAAAAAGGTCACAGTAGAATAAAAACAGTTTCAGCCAAGAGAAACAGGGATCACCAAACTTTTGGAACAGTTTCTGTAGAAAAGGACTAAGAAAAAACCTTTTTCATGTGACAAAGAGACGATGAGGGAAAAGACGATGTCTCATATCATAGAAGTTGAACAGAGATCGATCACCCATGTTCTCTTTCCATACAGAAGGCGGGGGCATCAAAAGCTAGCAGGAAGCAAACTTCAACGCTCCTCCTGCCCACAAACACACACAAAATAAAGGAAGCAGTTCTCCACATAGTGCTAGCTCCAGAGTTTACGCACAATACCTAGTTAAGGCTCGTGACTGCTGTGACCCACGGATGCTAAGTGTTTACATGGGTTCAAAGGATATGGCCGATTTTTACAAGAAACACATTAAGCGTTTTTATACTCAAAGGCATTGGCTTGTCTTAAAGTGCAAGTCACAAGTATCGCTCTATACTCGTTCCATTCTGCTAAGATCACTGATCTTTGGTCTGACTTTCTGCGGCCCTTGTTACATTGTCACAGCAACACAGAGGCAGGAAAACATTCCTACATACGGTAACAAAAGACCGAGTCATTAAAAGAACTTACGACAAAAACCCAAACTACACACTATCTTAGTTCAGCCGTACATTCTATATGCACGCTTTCACCCTGAAATCTTCAATAATAGATGATAACCTCTAAGACTAAAAGCAATACAAATTCTACCTAGTTCTTTGAATGCAAGTCTGATGCAGCAAGTCATCAGCTGGAAGGAACCCGAGCAGAGGATTCAAGATGTTCTATTCCAACATTAAAAATTACCTTTCAAAAGCCGTTTGTCAAGCAGAGCGTAGTTTCCCATTTGTTGAACAGGCAGGCCTAGCCAAATTTCGACCCTAAACTTCCAGGAAATCTCTACAGCTCCCAATGTACATGTTACTTCCGTACTCACCTGCAGGTTTTACCTCTGAAAAAAAAGTTCCAACTTTCTTCCCTTCCACAACATCTGTGATGACATGACCCGAGATCTTTGGGTGGGTTCCACTTGCAATCACTGCAGAGGTGCCTCCTTGGAGGGCCCGCAGAGCTGCTTTCACCTGCGATGAAGGATAGAGCCAGTTCCCGAAAATGCACTTGTTATTTGAATCCCCATGCTCAACACGAATTCTTGCTCCACTTTGATCGCTTACGTTTCCCACCTGGGATTTGGTTCCAAATGTCACAGATTGTTGGTCTCCTGGGTAGGATATGTCAGTGAGCTTTGCATCATCGGATCCTGGAGGGCTGTCAAAGAGTCCTGAAATGAATACTAAAAAACTGTTAATGTTACATATCTTCTGTTCCAAAGCTCACCAGGGAAAAAGAACTAAAGCCTTTGAGGCTAAAAACCTGTATTCCACTCTACAGGATTCAAAACTTCCACTGAACCCTCCTTTTGTGGAACTGAAAGGATGAAACACTAACATGCAGGCTCAAGATGTGTAACTTCACCGGAATTGTAGCTAGTGTGAGGAAACAGAATATCCACATGCTGAATAGTATCACGTACGCTGGGAAGTACCCACACTTCAGTGAGGTTAGAGAGAAAACCGGAAAGAAGTTTCCAGCTTTTATACGGTTCAGAATCAGGGCTGACACACAAGAGTGCACAACTGAACAAAGGACAGTCCTCTTCACCTAAAATCTCAGATGATATTCCCGAATGCTGTGTTGTACACTGATAAACCGGGCAACTTAGAAATATGTATAAAGGCTAACTATTGAGTTCTGCAAAGAAAGGACACAAGACTATAGACACACACTTATTCATTTTAAATAAATATTGTACTTTTATTTAACTATGTTCTGAGTTGAGCGATACTTCTGTTTACCTAACATGTAAACCCTAAACTCTACCGCCAAACTTCCCAGAAGTTCTATGCGAACAAACACGTCACAGATTAAAGCGCACAAGTGAAGAGTACCTGAACTCTTCCTTTACAGCTTGGGAAGGAAAGGACACTTCTTTCCATAAAGAAGATACCACAGCAAATGAATAAGCTGTGAGGAAATGGGAGCGGTGTTTTCGTTTGTTTTTTATTTTTATTTTTTTTTAAGTTGTTTGGACTATCATTTTTGTTATTTTTTTTTCCTGAGGCAGTCATTTCAACTAGAATCAACCATGAAATCCATCTGAAACAGCTGGAAGAAACTGTGGTTATGAAAAGCCAACCTCCTTCCTTCTCGGGGCCTACAATATGGACCAAAGTCCAGAAGCCACCGAAGGAAACACGTCTGGAGATGATAAAAAGAGTACGTGATTTTGTTGATGTCCTGGTGTGAAACTGTACCTACCACCTTCCTCTTTCTAGAAAAGTGCCTTCAGCATCAACAGGTGACAGACTTCACGGCAGTACAGCTCACAAGACTAGACCACTACCAGCCACACGTCTGGGAGACAGAAAAGCTAGCAAGCTCCAGGTATCTGGAAAGCAATATCCAGGACATGTAAAGTACCCATAAATCACTGAAAGACAGAATCCACTGCCGGAAGAAGCAAACGATTGTAGAATAGCGTTCGGCTTATATGCAGGGAAAGACTATGTATTTAGAATCAGGAGTGTTACTCGTGACTATATACAATTCCGAGGAGCTAGCAGAAGTACCGTAGCATCCACACAGGGCGTGCCTTCCAATCCTTTTACCGGCTTTGTTGCCCTCCTCTGTACGCTTTCAGGGATCTTAACGTTCTTTTTATATTGTAGAGCCCAGAATCGCACACAATATTGAAGGAGAGGCTTCGCCAACGCTAAATACAGTGGGAGAATCACCTCTTTTGACCAGCTGGCTACGCTGTGTTTAATATATCCCAAAATGCTAGACGATAACCTGTGCTTCTGAATCCTTTAGCTATCTTCCCAGGGCCCTGAAATTTATTTTGATTGAACACAGACTTCTTGCTGCAACTTTGTTGGTACCCACGTGAAAGAGCAGGAGTAGGGAATAATCTGAAGTTTGAACTAAGCTCATAAGCTCGCTAGCAATGTCCCTGATCCAAGCCGCAGGCTGGTAGAAAAGCTCTCGGTAAAGATGGTCTGGTCTGCAGATGGGAGCCTCTGTTCCCTTCAGAAGGCAGTCACCTGTGACTATAACCTGGCACTATTTCTTCACAACGCTGGCCTTGATCTCTCGATCACTCTGCAATTCCACGAAAGGAATTGCCTCCCAAGTCGTTCTTGACTGACCACAACTAGCGTTCCGGAAAGCCCTGCAAGCACTTGTTCATTATTTCTAGGATAATTCTTAAAGCTGAAGCGGGACAAAGTTTTGTCCACAAAGGCCTTCGGGGAGACTTCTGAAAGGAAAACCAGGCCAAACCAAAAAACTGGGAACAGCAAGCGGCGTGTACGTCAGTTTTGCTAACAGAGTAACACTAACGTACTAGAAATTTCCACGTTCTTTGCCCTCTACCTTGAAAGTGTCACCCAATTCTGTCAGTGTTCACCATCAGCTTCTTTTTTTTTTTTTTAAATTTTCGCATGGACATCTGAGAAAAACATTTCGAGTCCCCGTCATCGAGGGAGAAGAGGAGAGGAAAAAAAAGGAAAAAGAGAGGGGGGTGGGGAAGAAGCACAGCCATTCCTTTCCTCAGTAATGTGAGCAAAAAGCTCAGGCGCTCGGCAACAACAGAATCGTGGAATATCCTGAGTTGGAAGGGACCACCGAGGATCATCGTTAAGGATCACCGAGTCAAACAACGCGCTTTGAAAGACAAAACGCAGAACAACCTGCACGTTATTTAATCTCAGCGATGGAGTCACGTGTATTTGTACCCGCTCATTTCTTCACCTGCCAGTTTATTGTGCTACAGATGTTACAGAACACGCAAACTACAAGGTTACTACTACTTTTCGTAACCGATGCGATGTTTGGTAGGACTAGCTGTGTAAGAGAGCCACCAAAATCCCCTTCACGCCTGGATTTCACCCGGAGGTCGCTGCGACTTACCCGGACAGCTGGGACAGACGGGCTGCTCTTTCTCCTGGGAAACCTGCGACTGCAGCACGCCAGCTGCAGCTTTCCTCCCTTCAGCTGCTGCGCCACCTTCGCTCGGCGACAAACCCCGCGGGGGTCCCAGCGGCGGGGAGCTGCTTCTGCCCTGGTGAGCCGCAGGGAAAGGAGAGAGCCGGCCGTCAGCACGCGGGGGGAGGAAAACCTCCGAGGCGCAGCCCGACGATCGAGCGCAGCGAGGACCCGCGCCCGGCCGCCGCAGCCCCCACCCCTCCCGGCCCGACGCTCCGGGGAAGCGCCCCCGAAGGCTCTCGCTCGCCTCACCGCCGGCAGCCGCGCTCGCAGCCAGCGGCAACCTGCGCCTCCCGGCGCGCACGGCCCGGCCCCGGCCCCGGCTCGGGGAAAGACCGGCCGCGCGCCACAGAACTACAGCTCCCAGCATGCCGCGGGACGGAGCAGTCCATCCGACACAGAGGGGAGTCGGCCAAGCGCACGCAACCGCCCCCCCCGCGCCGCTTCGCCCCCCTCCCCCCCAGCCCTCCGCAGCCCCGCGCAGTGCAGATCCCTCCGCACGCCCGGTCCGCTCCGCTCCGGCGCGGCGCCGCCCCCGCCCCGCACAAGGGCCGTTTCCGCAGAAGCCGCCGACCGCGTGGCGCCCCAACCGCCCGCCGCCTCGTCCCCTCCCGGCCCGGCCCGGGGCGGCACCGACCACCAACCTCGTTGCGGCACCGCGCCTCGGCGGCCCGGCCCGAGCTGAGCCCAGCGCGGCCCGGCCCGACAGCTTCCGCCCATAGTGCCGGCAAGCCCTGCACGGCACCTCCGCCCTGGGTTCCTCCGAGCCAATCACGGAGCGCTTCCGCCCTGAGTTAAGGCTAGCCGTGACGCCACTTCCGCCCTCACGGTCCAGCCAATCACGGCGCCGCTTCCCTGTGGGAAGGCGACCCTGAGGCTGCCCCTGTGATGCCTTTTTTTATTTTTTTATTTTATTTTTTTTTTTAAAGAAGGGCGGGGTGTTCTTGGTCCTCCCTCGTCAAGTATATCTGCGAGAAACGTCTCAAATAATTTTCTTGACACACGAACTTCTCTGAGGCTATTTTATTCGCGGTTGCAGTGGCGGGCGTCCTGCCGATCAGGAGCGCATTGCAGTAAGCACAGCATCAACTTTTATTCCCTATTCCCCGACGCCTGATCCCCTCCCCTGTGTCCTCATTGGCCGAGTACTGCAGGTTCACAAGCTGCTCGACGCTCCTCTATACCATGTATGTACAATTTTACTTCTTTTTCAACCCTTTAATTGCTCCCTTCTTATTTCCTTTTTTTTTTTTTCCCTTTCTTCTGTTTCAGGAACCTGTGATCTTTGTTTTACCGTTCCCAGCCTGCTCAACCTGTTTTTCCTCAAGCTTCTGCCTTATTTCGGAACAGTGAGGCCGCCTACTGTCCGCTTACCCACGTAGCGTTTCTCCTCATTATGACTGCACAACTACCTCGGAACACAGAAAATTAGTTCTCTACTGCAAAAACACAACTTAGTTTCTCACAGTTCCCTCCTCTCCTTTCCTTACTCCTACTGTTGTTTTTGCACCTCTTCACGTACCGCGCTCTTGAGTTTCTCCAACGTTAAGGCGCAATAGTCTTCTTCGGATGTCACGGGGGATGGTAGGCGTACAATGCCATTATTTTTACAATACCAACAAATAGTTGTTTGAGCCAATTCTGTTCAGGTAACCACGAAGTTAGTTTCTCCCAAATGTTTCTAAATGCCCAGGAACTGTCATCTTGAGCTACTCTATGTAGGATCTTTCCCCCCCACGCCCCCCCAGTATACTTTTTTTTCCCCCCAAATATCAGTCAAATTCGTCCCATTTGATCTACGTATATACAGCAACTAGCATTAATTACAGTGCACGCTCCTCCTTATGAGGTTATTAATGAATCTAATACTATTTGATTCTACAGTCCTATTTTTGCAAACTTATCAAACTTATTTTCTAGTTCTTCAGTTATAGCGGAGATATTTACAATAGCTTTTTCTAATTCACCCACCCCTAACCAAGGTAAAAACCACCTTGCAAAGCTGTGAAATACTAGAGAATTTTACTAGAGAATTGTCTGGAGTCCGCTTAATCCTGCGTGTGGTCTCAAGGGGCCTTTGGCTTTGTGGGTCTTCAATAATAGTTACGTTTGGAATTATTGCCTCCAGGGTGCAAGCTCCCTTCCATCCCAGGGGCAACACCTTCCTGGCTTTATTGCCACGTAGCCAGTACCACCTTTCGCCATTTGCGACAGGCCATCCAGTTGCAGGATTCTCACGTTGCATCTGGCGTGCGCTATGTATATTGGCGTTCCTGTGGCTACCATATTTGGTGCAGTGTGGATTATTCCCTGCGTGGATAGTTCCACACCCAGGGTCAGTACTATCGCCCCCTGAGTTTCTATCAATGTTGTTTAAAAGGCACCTTCGATAACGCGGTATATTGTAGCCAGGATTACGCGCAGGGAGTGTGAGAAGCACTCCGTAGCCAGTAGCTTAGGCTCAGGCGGGGATCTCAGTGAAGTAGTAATTTATTTGCGATCGCAATGGCACGCGTCCCACAAGCAGGAGCGCGCCTACTAGTCACACAGTACGGTTTATGTACTTTCTTTCTCGACGACCGGGACCCTCCCCTGTTTCCCCATTGACTGGGTATTCCGGGTTCACAACCTATCTGACACTTCACAGACACTACGTGGCCTTCAGTTGCCGGCCTGTTCAATTTCAAATTTCTTTTGACTTTTTTACTGTTTGAAGTGGTAATGTTTCTTCACTGATCTGACTTGACACCGTGATTTTCACCTAGCTGCTCTGAGGAGTCCGGTTGTCTGCATTTTACAAGGTTGTCCATTAAGCTTTCTTATCACTGCGAGCCTAACTCAACACCGCATTCCTTCCCTCTAAACAACGTAACTCTGCAAAAACAACATTTTTATTCCCACAATTCCCCCCTTTTCTTCTTTATAAATTGTTGATTTTTGCAAAACTTTTCTCTGCGGTGTAATTTGGTAGATCTCTTCCTCTTCTTCACCTTCTTTGCTTTCCATCCCCTCTAATATCATCACCTTACGTGAGTAAGGTGGTGGCTCCACGGTCATTTCTTTCGATAGTGCAGTTTCAGTGAACCGCTGTACTAGTCCTTTTACACAGGGGATAATGCAAAAACCAAGGGTTGTCAAAACTCCTGGTACTACGATCAAGGATGCAGATACGGACGCTAGGACCCCTTTCCATTTACCAAACCAAGATTCCGAACATCCTGTGATGGAAGTGCCTGTTCCTAATCATTCTGCCAATTCACTGGCAAGGGTGGTAAGCCCTTGCAACGCTCTAGTTACTGTGCCATCTGGGGCAGTATTATTGGGTATAAAAGTGCAACAATGGTTGCTCAGTATCACACACACACACACACACACACACCTCCTTTCTCCGCGATCAACATATCTAATCTATTTTGTTTTCCCAAGCCATTTTGCTGGTGGCATCTAGTTGTTCAGCGATTTCTCTTATCGCATCCCTTGTATGATTTATGAATATCTGCTGACTATAATAAATACTCTTATTGATTGTTACCCACCAGAACAGCGACTCAAACCCTGCAGCAATTTGATTCCTGGCTTTCTGTTCATCGGGAACTCCTCTAGGCACCCCAAGAGAATCTATGTACCCTCTATCATCAAATGATATTCCTAAGCCTCTTTTACTTCTTCTGGGTATTTGTGATGTTTCTCTTTCAAATGCCAGGGTGAAGGGTATAGCTAATTGAACAAGTGCAAAAATGCCTCCCGAATTAGATGGTAGGGTGGACCGTAAGATCTTCCCTCCGCAGTACCACCACAGATCTGCCCTGGGGATCTCAAGTCTTGAGCAGTTTCCCATCAGGTCCTTGGTAGCATTCAAGGTCCTCGTGCACAAGGCAAATTCTCCCAGATGCCGGGTAGCGCTCACACCCTGCCCTGAGAGGCAAGCTGCATGGTCACCTTTAGCTGTAGAGAATGCAGGGGGAACCCTGATATTGCTATCACGCAAGGAAGGGAACAGCAAAGAGAGAGACTTACAGGCCTCATTTCCCCAGGCAGTCTTTTCTTGATACAATGCAATCATACATCGCATCCCCTGGGAATCCCTGGTCCACCCCAATGGGAAGGGCACTATCCGGGCAGTCGGTCGTCCCGAGGCACAAGCATAGCAAGTGCTACGGTTGAGACTCTGGACAGCATATTTGACCCATTCTATCCAGGCATTCACATCCCCATACCCTGTTTCAATCTCAAATGTTTGAACTGCCACATTTCAAAGAGAGCCTCCTGTTTTCTCTCCTGTTTTCTCCTTGAGTTTCTCCCTTTCTCTGATGGCAATAGAGGATCGTTTCCATACAGCTGTTCTCAATCTGGCTGTTGGGTCTCTCCCAGTTACTTGTTCTCTCTGCTCAGTTGTCATTGGGCATTTAAATCTCCACAAGCTAACACCTCACAAGCATCAAACATGACAGATTGTGGTACATAACCCTCTGTCACATTCACCCCTATTTTGACGGGGTATCCCATCTTACTATTATCTGGTCATGCCTTTTCCAAGTTGCCAATTGACCAAGCCCTTCTCTGAGGCCTACAGTCACTAGAAACAAAATTAATAGTTGATTTTTCCCGGTCATTATTTTTAACCCTTAGGTTTCCAAATAATTACCAATACAAAGAGTAAGATATATGTACCCTACTACTAGAACAAAAACCACTTGGGAGCACTTTGATTTGCTATAGGCCAGTCCTTTCTCATATAATTTCTGTGTTGTGCATTATTATTATTCCAGCCAGGATCAGCAAGGATCCTACTAGTTGTTACCTCACAAAGAAGGATGTACCTATCTCTACTTGGAAACGCATCAGTCCGTAGACTCTGACCCACCTAAAGACCCCTGCAACTGACTGAAGCAAAAACAAAGCACTTACCCCAAACTGCAGCCCAGGCAGAATGAGCTCTCTGATGGGATGCCTGTGACTCAGTTACCATTAGGCCCTGCCTGGAACCCAAAGCCAATCACCTGGGAAAGGGGAGGGGCAAAGCACAAGAAAGTAGAAAGCAGAAAGAGAGCAGGAGAAGCAGCAGCTGTTTTTCTTTTACTTTATTTTTTTCTAGCTTATCTGAACAGCATGCAGAGTACAGACCGGAGAACTGGCGTCTCTCTAGAAGCAACAATACCAATGCTTTTGCTTCAGCTTTGAATATTGAAATGACAATATGAGAAAGCAAGTTACTGAAGCTAACTGGAATTAGCTCAACTTTTCTTCTGCACAGGAAGAAAAATTTAACAGCATAACATATTACACCCCAAAACCAAAATCAATGTAGTAACATCACTCGCAGGAAAAAATGTAGTAAATGATGTAGTAACATCACTGGCGGCCCCGGGGCGCCTGCAGTACCCACTTTTGGCCACCAGGCGGCGGCAGAGGGCGCCGGGGGCGCCACCGCGCATGCGCGGCCCCGCGGCGCCTGCAGTACCCACTTTTGGCCACCAGGCGGCGGCAGAGGGCGCCGGGGGGCGCCACCGCGCATGCGCGGCCCCGGGGCGCCTGCAGTACCCACCTTCGGCCACCAGGCGGCGGCAGAGGGCGCCGGGGGGCGCCACCGCGCATGCGCGGCCCCGCGGCGCCTGCAGTACCCACCTTTGGCCACCAGGCGGCGGCAGAGGGCGCCGGGGGGCGCCACCGCGCATGCGCGGCCCCGCGGCGCCTGCAGTACCCACTTTTGGCCACCAGGCGGCGGCAGAGGGCGCCGGGGGGCGCCACCGCGCATGCGCGGCCCCGGGGCGCCTGCAGTACCCACCTTTGGCCACCAGGCGGCGGCAGAGGGCGCCGGGGGGCGCCACCGCGCATGCGCGGCCCCGGGGCGCCTGCAGTACCCACTTTTGGCCACCAGGCGGCGGCAGAGGGCGCCGGGGGGCGCCACCGCGCATGCGCGGCCCCGCGGCGCCTGCAGTACCCACCTTTGGCCACCAGGCGGCGGCAGAGGGCGCCAGGGGGCGCCACCGCGCATGCGCGGCCCCGCGGCGCCTGCAGTACCCACCCTTGGCCACCAGGAGGCGGCAGAGGGCGCCGGGGGCGGCACCGCGCATGCGCGGCCCCCCGGCGCCTGCAGTACCCACTTTTGGCCACCAGGCGGCGGCAGAGGGCGCCGGGGGGCGCCACCGCGCATGCGCGGACCCCGGCGCCTGCAGTACCCACTTTTGGCCACCAGGCGGCGGCAGAGGGCGCCGGGGTCGCCACCGCGCATGCGCGGCCCCCCGGCGCCTGCAGTACCCACTTTTGGCCACCAGGCGGCGGCAGAGGGCGCCGGGGGGCGCCACCGCGCATGCGCGGCCCCGGGGCGCCTGCAGTACCCACCTTCGGCCACCAGGCGGCGGCAGAGGGCGCCGGGGGGCGCCACCGCGCATGCGCGGCCCCGCGGCGCCTGCAGTACCCACTTTTGGCCACCAGGCGGCGGCAGAGGGCGCCGGGGGGCGCCACCGCGCATGCGCGGCCCCGGGGCGCCTGCAGTACCCACCTTCGGCCACCAGGCGGCGGCAGAGGGCGCCGGGGGGCGCCACCGCGCATGCGCGGCCCCGGGGCGCCTGCAGTACCCACTTTGGCCACCAGGCGGCGGCAGAGGGCGCCGGGGGGCGCCACCGCGCATGCGCGGCCCCGCGGCGCCTGCAGTACCCACTTTTGGCCACCAGGCGGCGGCAGAGGGCGCCGGGGGGCGCCACCGCGCATGCGCGGCCCCGGGGCGCCTGCAGTACCCACCTTTGGCCACCAGGCGGCGGCAGAGGGCGCCGGGGGGCGCCACCGCGCATGCGCGGCCCCGCGGCGCCTGCAGTACCCACTTTTGGCCACCAGGCGGCGGCAGAGGGCGCCGGGGGGCGCCACCGCGCATGCGCGGCCCCGCGGCGCCTGCAGTACCCACTTTTGGCCACCAGGCGGCGGCAGAGGGCGCCGGGGGGCGCCACCGCGCATGCGCGGCCCCGGGGCGCCTGCAGTACCCACCTTCGGCCACCAGGCGGCGGCAGAGGGCGCCGGGGGGCGCCACCGCGCATGCGCGGCCCCGCGGCGCCTGCAGTACCCACTTTTGGCCACCAGGCGGCGGCAGAGGGCGCCGGGGGGCGCCACCGCGCATGCGCGGCCCCGGGGCGCCTGCAGTACCCACCTTCGGCCACCAGGCGGCGGCAGAGGGCGCCGGGGGGCGCCACCGCGCATGCGCGGCCCCGCGGCGCCTGCAGTACCCACTTTTGGCCACCAGGCGGCGGCAGAGGGCGCCGGGGGGCGCCACCGCGCATGCGCGGCCCCGCGGCGCCTGCAGTACCCACTTTTGGCCACCAGGCGGCGGCAGAGGGCGCCGGGGGGCGCCACCGCGCATGCGCGTCCCCCCGACGCCTGCAGTACCCACTTTTGGCCACCAGGCGGCGGCAGAAGGCGCCGGGGGGCGCCACCGCGCATGCGCGGCCCCGGGGCTCCTGCAGTACCCACTTTTGGCCACCAGGCGGCGGCAGAGGGCGCCGGGGGGCGCCACCGCGCATGCGCGGCCCCGGGGCGCCTGCAGTACCCACTTTTGGCCACCAGGCGGCGGCAGAGGGCGCCGGGGGGCGCCACCGCGCATGCGCGGCCCCCCGGCGCCTGCAGTACCCACTTTTGGCCACCAGGCGGCGGCAGAGGGCGCCGGGGGCGCCACCGCGCATGCGCGGCCCCCCGGCGCCTGCAGTACCCACTTTTGGCCACCAGGCGGCGGCAGAGGGCGCCGGGGGGCGCCACCGCGCATGCGCGGCCCCGGGGCGCCTGCAGTACCCACGTTTGGCCACCAGGCGGCGGCAGAGGGCGCCGGGGGCGCCACCGCGCATGCGCGGCCCCCCGGCGCCTGCAGTACCCACTTTTGGCCACCAGGCGGCGGCAGAGGGCGCCGGGGGGCGCCACCGCGCATGCGCGGCCCCGCGGCGCCTGCAGTACCCACTTTTGGCCACCAGGCGGCGGCAGAGGGCGCCGGGGGGCGCCACCGCGCATGCGCGGCCCCGCGGCGCCTGCAGTACCCACTTTTGGCCACCAGGTGGCGGCAGAGGGCGCCACAGCATATGCGCGGCCCCGAGGCGCCTGCAGTACCCACTTTTTGCCACCTGGTGGCGCAGAGGGCGCCACAGCATATGCGCGGCCCCGAGGCGCCTGCAGTACCCACTTTTCGCCACCAGGCGGCGGCAGAGGGCGCCACAGCGTATGCGGTGCCCCGAGGCGCCTGCAGTACCCACTTTTCGCCACCTGGTGGCGCAGAGGGCGCCACAGCATATGAGCAGCCCCGAGGCGCCTGAAGTACCCACTTTTCGCCACCAGGCGGCGCAGAAGGCCCCAGGGGGCACCACAGCATATGCGCTGACCCAAGGCGCCTGCAGTACCGGATTTTCACCAGCAGGCGGCGGAAGGGGGCATTCAAAGGCGCCACCGCGCATGCGTGGCCCCTCGCCGCCTGCAGTACCCGCTTCTCGCCGGCAGGATGCGTCCTGAGGGCAGCAGGGACAGCTTCCCAGACCATTTTCCCAGAGAAAGCACAAACGAAAACAGCAGAAATTTGCACCCCACGCCGCCTCAGGGAGGAAGGGTCTGCCTTGAGCAACGTGCCGCTCACGGCTGGGAAGCTGAGCGGTGGCAAGCTGAAACAGTACATTTTTTATCGGGACAAAAAAGGCAGGGAGATAATAACAACGAACCCAACATGGGCAACGGGATGCTCAGAGCCCAATGACCACAACTCCCGGCTTGCTTGGGGAATGGTGCTCCTGGCGGCTTGACACTGCAGACACCATGGAGCCAGCCCCAGGCTTCCCCACCTGCAGCCCAGCACCCGCGGACCTGTGCCTGCCACCCCATGCCACCCCCTCCTGGGCTTTGCTTGCCCCAGCCGCCAATCCCCCGGGACCCGGCCTCCACAACGCCATCCCCTGCCCTGGGGGTCCTGCCGGGAACCCCCAGCCCCCTCCCCACTTGCGCCTCTGCAAGCAGCCCCCGCCACCCAGAGCAGTCCCCCCAGCATGGGGAGCAAAGACAGCAGTGAGCTGCCCCCCCACCCGGCAGGGCTGGCCCCGCACTCCGAGGGGTCGTCAGCATCCAGCGGCCGGTGGACACGGGGCCACGCCCCCCCTCCACACCCACCCCGCTACGGAACCTGCACCCACACACAGACGGCGGCAGCCACTTCCCCCGATGGCAACCACCAAAGGGGGCACAGGCCGGAAAGCAAACTTTATTAAACTGCTGTGCAGGACTCCCGGGAGGGGGGCTGCGGTGGGGCTCCCTGCCCGGTCGTTCTCCCCTTCCCCTGGCGGGCAAGGCAAAGAGCGGCGTCCGTCTGTCCGTCCGTCCCTCCCTGCGTGGGGAGCGGATGCTGGAAGTGGGCTTCTCACTGTCGCTGCTTTGGGCAGTTGCGGAGTAATTGCCTTAAGTAACAAGGCAAATTAAACTCATATTCACCTTTTAAAGAAAGCGTACAGCATCGAAGAAGCTTTCAGGGTGGAGGGTAGCTGCGCTACCTAAGCGTTCCCTAGGCCTCCAACTTTACGTGCTATCGCACTAGGGGAACTTGGTGTGCTGACTCTAAGGAAGGGGACGGAGCGTAAAGCGCAGTGGAAACACCACGGATAGGCTCTGCGACCAGATGGGGACCAGATGCTCTTGTGCACACTGAGACCGATAAGCTGCACGTTTGCTACCCTGAGCCAACGACCTGTCATGTTTTTAACAAAACACTGCACTCTAGGGAACTTTTGCTCATTCTAATATCATCATAATACCAAAACACACCTCCATCCCAAAAGCTCCGTGTCTCCAAGGTGCGACCACCCCTCACTGAGGGCATGCTCTGAGTTTCTCAGACCCCTCTACCTTTAAATGAAAGCAAGAAAACTTTACACCAAACATAACCAAGGTATGCCTGACTAGAGTCACTCAAGCCCCACCTAAAGGAGAGAAAATAGATGTAAACTGTCTTAAGTGAAAGGGGGTGTTAGGGAAGATACCATCACCAAGGATACCTTTCTGACTTCCAGGATCAGTCGACGGGCTGAGCCTCTCTTCCCCCCGCACTGGGACGCCGTGGGGTAATATTTGAACGCTTGGTTGTACCAGGTGTCTCCTTGGAAACTTAGAAATCTCTAGAGCCTTTGTGCCTTTTAATGCATTAACAGCCAGGACGAGTACCTGTGTATTTCATGCGTGCTCGCTTGCTTTCGCGGACAGTGAATTTATCGCCAGCGATCCAAAGAACCTGTGTCCTTGTTGCTGTAATAAATTGCTGTTCATTGCATTGTTCCTAGCCGTGACAGTTCTCATTGAACGCGACTAGAGCGAGGGCGTGCTACGTTATTGGTGAATCCGTGACCGTGATAGTTCAGTAACCTGAATCCGACCAGACCCGTAACAGTTAGTCAGCTACGCCCCTTAGCGTGACAGTATTTCATAGGGAAAAACATTAAGCCTAAGATTTCCCATGCCTAAGGCCCTGGGGGTCAGGCAGAGAAGGAACCCGAGACTCTTAGCCATGCGACTCCTGAGAATTGCAGCTTACAGTTAGTCACTCACCGTCTTCCGGTCTCACAGGATGAGGCAGAGGTATAATCAATTCCTTCTCCATCTCTCTGGAAAGAGCTTTTCTCCTATCTATGACAAAGGAAAAAAAAAAAAAAAGTTGTGATCATGGGAGTCAGTACACAAAGCCACACGCTGTGAATTCACTACTACAGTTAAGATCATTTTTAGTCAAAAAACACCTCGGCAGCAATGTTACCACTGCAAACATAGCGTGGCAAGAAAAATTCCACTCAAGGTAAAGTAAAGGGCAAGCTAAAAGGACGAATGACGTGACCAAAGGCAACTGCAACAACCATCTTCCAGATGGTTCCACAGCCCTCGTCCACAGCCCTCAGATTTCACGGTCGTCTTTCCTGACGAATGAATCCTGGAAGAACAGAAAAGATACACAAGGTGTCCTTTGTGGAGCCTTTGGGGAGACTACTGAAAGGAAAACCAAACCAAAAAACTAGGAACAGCAAGCGGCATGTACGTTGGTTCTGTTAACAGAGTAACGCTAACGTACTAGAAATTTCCACGTTCTTTGCCC
Organism: Anser anser; assembly: GCF_964211835.1. Lineage (NCBI taxonomy): Eukaryota > Metazoa > Chordata > Aves > Anseriformes > Anatidae > Anser > Anser anser. Next base: position 17,043,604 of record NC_139731.1, on the reverse strand, counting down.
TCTACCTTGAAAAAGTCACCCAATTCTGTCAGTGTTCACCATCGCCTTTTTTTTTTTTTTAATTTTCACGTGGACATCTGAGGAAAACATTTCGAGTCCCTGTCATCAAGGGAGAGGAGGAGAAAAAAAAAAAGAGAGGGATGAGGGGGGAAGAAGCGCAGCCATTCCTTCATTCCTTGCCTCAGTAACGCGAGCAAAAAGCTCAGGCGCTCGGCAACAATGTGCTTTGAAAGACAAAACACAGAAGAAACTGCATGTTATTTTATCTCAGCTGTAGAGTCACGTGTATTTGTACCTGCTCATTTAGTCATCTGACAGTTTATTTTGCTACAGACGCTACAGAACATAGAGACTGCGAGGTTACTACAACCTTTTGTAACCGATGCGATCTTTGGTAGGAATAGCTATCTAAAAGAGCCAACAAAATCCCCTTCGTCGACAGCCATTTGAACTTTTATCGTCTAACAATAGTCCTACAAACATCCCCCGGGATGCTCAACTTCAGAAACTTTCCGTTCAACCTGAGGCAGAACAAGCCCTTACCCTAGACACCTTCACCTGGCTCTCCACTGCTAGCAGAGTAGCACTCCGATACTGCCCAGTACGCGCTGCAGCCTACTCGCTTACACGTATTTACTGCGGCCTGGTTCGATACGCTCACAGAGAGACCCATGAAAAATCCACCCTTTCTTTCAGAAAAGTAAATAAAGACATACATACATATGACACAGTAAGGAAGAAAAGCTGAACACACGGGATGCCGTCCTTTACCGAGGGGCAGATCCAACATCAGCACAGGGAGCTTTGGGGCACGTGAGCGATCATCTACACCAGCCATCGGAACAAGCCAAACGCACGCACACGAGCCTCGATTTAAAAAAAAAAAACAAAAACAAACAAAAAAAAGTTAAGTTCCTTTATAACTTATGGAAGTAACAACCTACAGCTTAGATGCAGTTGGATTGCATCAGCTTAGGGACTGCCTCCTTCAAAATGCGCGGGCGGGTGGGAAAACCAGTCTCGAAAACCTGTTGCCTAACAGGAGACTGTTGCCTGCTCCTCCATAGGTTACGTTCCTCCAAGCATCGTCCTGTTCCTGGATTTTACCAGCCACAACGGGATGGTCCCACTGGCATGAGTCGGGGACGCTTCGCACAGGGTTTATTTGACGCTGAAGTAAGTCTTCTGCGGGTATAAGTAACGCAGCACGAGATGGAAAGTAAGCTAAGGCACCGTCTGCAGCACAACACTTGTGCGATATTGGACCTGAGGGGACCAGTCAAAGCCTGCAATAATCGCTGAACGGGTGGGTAAGTAGGGAGCCCTACGGGAAACAGAGTTCATGTTCTGCGAAGCTCTTTTCCCGTCAAGAAGAGGACCTTTTCTATTCAGCGTCTTTACCGAACTTTAGGCTACTTCCTATTCGCTTTGGCAAGTTAGCCTCCGTAGAAGCCAAGAGATTTTAAACTGCCAAGCACCATTGATAGCTCCTGTTCTCTGACGACAGGCAATTTCAATCAGGGCGCTAGTTAATAGGAAAGTCTGGCTCTGTTTCACGCAAATCAAGTACCTAAACCACAGACAGGAGTCTGCAGAAAGAATGCTTTAAAAGGTGAATTTAAAGAGAGGGATGATACTCACGTTTCCAACATTTCTGCAATGACTGTGGCAAAAAAGGCTGCACCAGGGACGTCTCTATCATTCCCTCTAGGATTTAGCAACTCCATACAGTTATGGGTCAAACACCACAGCTTCAACGCAAGGCAGACCTCGAAGGTCACGTTTCTGTCTGCGTATCGAGTTCCGCTGGAAAGCCCCCAGCCGCTCAATTCCCAAGCAACTTTGCCACGGCCAGCGCTTACCTGGAGTTTTGCTTTCTCTCGCTGCTCAGTACGGGCCCAAGGCCTCTTTTGTTGCACACAGTTCAAGCAAAACTCTCGGGACATAACCAACAGACAGACAGACAGGCAGAAATCACCGCTCACGTCTGTCTTGACCGACCACAACCAGCGTTCTGGAAAGCCCCGCAAGCACCGGTGTATTTCTAGGACAACTCTGAAAGCTGAGGCGGGACAAAGGTTAGCCTCTTGTACCACAGACTGAGCAACAAAGAGACAGAGGTCGACAGGCCAATTCGTTCTAGGTCTAAGAAGCTACTACAGCTTGGCAGGCACCATGCGGCTTTCCTTTGCGCTTCCCCGCGCCGAGTGGTTCGCGCTTCTGCAAATTCAATCAGGCCTTTGAGCCTGAGGTGCAGGAAAGTTACTAGAGCACACCTGGATTTCACCCGGAGGTCGCTGCGACTTACCCGGACAGCTGGGACAGACGGGCTGCTCTTTCTCCTGGGAAACCTGCGACTGCAGCACGCCAGCTGCAGCTTTCCTCCCTTCAGCTGCTGCGCCACCTTCGCTCGGCGACAAACCCCGCGGGGGTCCCAGCGGCGGGGAGCTGCTTCTGCCCTGGTGAGCCGCAGGGAAAGGAGAGAGCCGGCCGTCAGCACGCGGGGGGAGGAAAACCTCCGAGGCGCAGCCCGACGATCGAGCGCAGCGAGGACCCGCGCCCGGCCGCCGCAGCCCCCACCCCTCCCGGCCCGACGCTCCGGGGAAGCGCCCCCGAAGGCTCTCGCTCGCCTCACCGCCGGCAGCCGCGCTCGCAGCCAGCGGCAACCTGCGCCTCCCGGCGCGCACGGCCCGGCCCCGGCCCCGGCTCGGGGAAAGACCGGCCGCGCGCCACAGAACTACAGCTCCCAGCATGCCGCGGGACGGAGCAGTCCATCCGCCCCAGAGGGGAGTCGGCCAAGCGCACGCAACCGCCCCCCCCCGCGCCGCTTCGCCCCCCTCTCCCCCAGCCCTCCGAAGCCCTGCGCAGTGCAGACCCCGCCGCACGCCCGGCCCGGTCCGCTCCGCTCCGGCGCGGCGCCGCCCCCGCCCCGCACAAGGGCCGTTTCCGCAGAAGCCGCCGACCGCGTGGCGCCCCAACCGCCCGCCGCCTGGCCCCCTCCCGGCCCGGCCCGGGGCGGCACCGACCACCAACTTCGTTGCGGCACCGCGCCTCGGCGGCCCGGCCCGGCCCGACAGCTTCCGCCCATAGTGCCGGCAAGCCCTGCACGGCACCTCCGCCCTGGGTTCCTCCGAGCCAATCACGGAGCGTTTCCGCCCTGAGTTAAGGCTAGCCGTGACGCCGCTTCCGCCCTGGGTTCCCAGCCAATCATGAAGCGTATCCGCCCTCAATGACGGCTCGCCAGGACACCACATCCGCCCTCACGGTCCAGCCAATCACGGAGCCGTTTTGGCCCTCAGGGAAGGCACGCCCTGACGTCACTTCCGCCCTCGGTTCCCTCGCAGGTAACGGGTCTCAAACCAGTTTGTTCCCTTTCAACAATAACGGAGCGCGGCTGTGCTTCAGAACGATTGCATTTCTTGAAATCTATAGGAAGCAGTCCGTGAAATGTGATCTCGGAACCTCGTCTTTTAAGCATTAGAGGCAAACCTGCTATTTGTATGTGCTCCTTAGAAGCTAAACTGTCAGTCTGCAATTGTTTTACCTTTACTGCAACTCAGGACCGCACTCGGAGCGCTGACTCAATGCCGTGTGTGCTGTCTCCAGCTAGCTGTCAGGCGCACGCTGCTCCACGGAGAAGTCAAATTTCCTCTGTAATTGCTTACCCAAACCAGTATGAGACGCAATAGGAAACTAGGGAGGAAGCAACCTCTCCTCTGCACTCAGAGTCCGTCCTGCCGTCAGCTACAGCATGGGACAGAAACCGTATTATTCAGATGCGGAGGTATCAAAGATGATCCTCTGAAGTCGCATCGGAGAACTTGAGGCTGGGGGCTGGCAGGAAAAAAAGTAACTAACAAGACAAGCCATCCTAAGTCTGTAAAAAAAATAGAAAAAAAGGAAAAAATAGAAAAAGGTTGGAGGGTGGGGGTGGGAAGGCAGTAAGAATCAGCCTGATAAAAGGTTTACAAATGAGATGAAGATGAAGAGGAGAAGGGGAGAGATTGTCTATGCAAGGCAAGAGACCCAGGAGGCAAAGGCTGAAGTCTAGGCAGGCAGACTAGAATGTGACGAGGAAACATACTGGCTTTCTATGAAGAACAGAGCTAGCAGCAAGGAAGTAATAATGGCAGACGAGGGAGACTAGGGCCTTTTCCTTTCACGTGAACATACTCCCTTCACTAGAGCATACTCCCCTTCAGTATGAAACGAGGACCAACGCTCACAAAATTCAGTTATAAAATAGGAAGCTGCCCTTTGGCAGTCTCTTTCTAAGTGCCCATACCCATCACTTGCTCCTCAAACACTTGCTCATATGTTAGAGAAATGCTCAATCCGTCTTGCTAAAAATACTAGCAGTGAGAGCCTAGACTCATCGCTCCACAAGTGAGTGAAAGCAATCATTCTGCCTCAGTGCAAACATGCAGTATCAGTATGGGACAGACCACTCACAGCCTAGAGCTTCTACTTTCTGTGCTAATTTTTTTTAGCATATATTCTTAACAGTTGCCATTTGTTATTAACAATCTATATCAAACATTTGATGTTTAATGGTAGCCTGCAACTCAGCTGTGTTCGGCATGGACAGGAAAGTGCTCATTGGTAGGAACCTCATAAATTGCAAGTTAGGCAGGGAACCTACATTATAAGACACGTGCAGAAACCGCAGCACCTGAATGTAAGCTAACTCCTTCTCTACGCTGGGTATCAAAAACCAACCCTGCATAACTCTCGACATTGCAGAAGCAAGTCCCAAGAATGTGCCCGTAGAGAAAAAAAATTGGGATGGCAACAGAATTCATTTCAGAAGAGTCTTTTGAGGCAAGACTTCTTGCAGCCTTCCAGTAACTCACCAACAGAAATACGCTTTTGTTATCAAAGATCTCTCTGCATTACAGTTTGTGACGTGCCAGTTTCACACATTTTCTAACCCAAGACCAGCTTCTCGATGCACCCCTCGAACACAAAAGAACGGATTTAGCCTATGCTGCCTGAACTGTACTTTCCTCGGTCAGAAGGTAACACGGTTCGTTCCGGAAAGCATCATTTTTCAGTAACAACCTTCCCCACAGGGGCCAAACATTACGTTAACCAGCCCAGGAGATACTCATGCTATTTCATACATGACGATAACAGGGCAGATACTTGCTATATTCAATTTCTAAAGCGAGCCTCCTTTGGCAAAATAAAACGCTATTTATTTATTTAGATTTTTATTTTTTTAAACAACGCTGTGGGTTGCTGTTTTCAAAGGCCTCTCTGTCTTCTCTGATGAAGACATCTCTCATGTAATTATGGAAGCTGCAGCTGTTTCCACTGACAAGCTCTCAAAGTCCTGGGCTCACTAACCTGTGACAGCCATAATATCCAATTGCAGGTGACGGAATATTCTAGTTCTGCCCATTTCCTTTGAGGCCCAGAAAAGCTCATGACAACAGGAGTACCATGAAAGGACCCATAATATTACCTTTATTTTCAGCTTCTTCTAAGTCCTCGTTTGCCAAGAGAATTTCTTCTCTCTGATCAGGTAATAAGTCAGCAAGACAATAATCAATCTCCGCTCTCTGAAAGAGAAAAGTTTCTGAACTGCATCCTTATATGAAGTCCATGGTGTTTGACATCTGGCTCACTTCAGCTCATTTCTACTGACACATCTTCTCACCGTCTTGACTCCCTGAATGCTTGGAGCCAGCTGATTTTTTCCAGGACCCATTTGTGTTATAAACCTGTATTTTAAGGCTTGCCACGTGTTCCCAACCTTAAAGAGTGAGCACATACTGTTCTCTCACCTGCTCAGGCTGCAGAGCTGCCAGGGTCCTGCCACCAGCTCGAGCCCTTTCACCCTGCTGCTCTGCTGGAGGGCCTGCCAAAACAAACAAACAAAACACAACCACAAGACACGCAGACAAAGGTTACAGCCCATGTGGGAGGAAAGGAACGCTAACCTTTCATCTTCCAACTCCTTACTCAAAGCAGGAAAACAGGTACGGTCCTAATAGACATATCAAAGAAATTCACTGTATGCCAGAACAGGAAAATCTGTATCAGATACCAAAATGCTGCCACGGTCCCCGAGCATAGCCCTTTCCAAGGCATCACGGAGATTCAGCAAGATCATCCAGGTCACAGGGGACAAACAAGCTTGTATCAAAGCTGCACACAGCTTGTATCAAAGAGACTTGACAAAGAGCAAAAGAATACAAGGACGGCTAAATCTCAGGGCGTAGGAGAAAACTGAAAACAGGGAGGCATCCTTTGAAAAAGTTTAATTAGACAACTAACGAAAAGAGAAAAGATTGCAAAACAACACGGGAACGTACAAACGGCGCTGGAAGCCAAAAGCGGCCTGAGTAACAGCTTGCAGAATAGCTGCTCTCTCCACACCTCTCCCTGTGCACACTGAAGGGTTCCTACGGAAGAAAGGTTTTCTTCTTGGCGTGGATATCAAAGAACCTGTCTCAAACTGAAACGATACAGAACAAGTTTTGAAACAGAAGCAGAAGTAACAAGTCAAAAGGCTCACGCAGCATTTCACTAAGGAGTTCTCAAGTAGCTCACGGATAAGCTACGTTTTCATTTTTAACTCTCTTGAAATTGTCTGTAGGACAGATGACTTGAAATGTGACTAATAGGCCCGGACTTCTATTTCAGAAGCGTCCTACAGAAATTGCCAGAGCAGGAATTCCCACGTTAAGGAAAATAACAGGAGGTAAGAAAAGAACTAGCGGACACTTGATTAAGAAGACTTAATTAAGGAGCGTTAAAACAGCTTTTTAAAGCGAGGTCATACTTTATAAAGTAGAGCGTATTTTCGTGTTCTTTGAAAAAAAGTGACACACGCGAGGAGATAAGAGTTCATTTTAAAAAGGTACCTGAATATTTAAAGCGTGTTTTGGAAGACAGAAGACAAAAGAAAGAATGGGAGTAACCACGTTCCATGGTAGAGGAAGGGTCGCAGTAAGATTTCACCTTTACTTTTGCTGTTCACCATACTTGTAATTGTCTGAGACGTGGGGTTACAAGATGAAAAGCTTTATAGCTGATACAAATTTATTGCAGTAGGACAAAGTGAAAAGCGCTGATATCGCACTTTTTCCCAGAAAGGAACTTCTCGGAAAAGGAGCTAAGTTTCCTGGTGGACGCCAACTTGAACACGAAACAGCAATGTGCCTTTGCTGCAAAAGCAGCTGAGGGTATCCTGGGTGGCATTAGGCAAAGTATTGCCAGCAGGTCAAGAAAGGCGATCCTCCGCCTCTGCTCAGGAACGGTGAGGCCGCACCTGGAGTGCTGGGCCTGGGCCTCCCAGTACAGGAGAGACCTGGACACACTGCAAAGAGTCCAACGGAGGGCCACGAGGACGGTAAGGGACTGAAGCACCTTTCCTATGAGGACAGGCTGGGAGAGCTGGGACCGTTCGGCCTGGAGAAGAGGAGGCTTGGAGGGGACCTCATCGACGTCTGTAAATACACGAAGGGAGGGTGGAAGGAAGACAAAGCCAGACTTTTCTAACTGGTACCCAAGGAACAAAAAAGGAGGCAACAGACACAGGCCGAAACATAGGATGTTCCCCTCCTGTGGTTTCCTGAACATCAGTAAATACTTTTTCGCTGTGAGGGTGACTGAGCACTAGCGTAGGCTGCCCAGGGAGGTCGTGGAGTCACAGTCTTTGTGAGGTTTCAAAACCTGTTTGGACGTGGTCCTGGAAAACCAGATCTGGGTGGCTCTGCTTGAGCAGGGGTGTTGGACCAGGTGACCTCTGGAGGTCCTTCCGACCTCAACCAGCCTGTGATTCCTTTGCAGCCGCTATGCAACCAAATAGCAAGTACAATTCAAAGCAGATAAACGTGAAGAAATGCAGAGGCAAAAGGGGAAATCAGGCCTCGGTACTGCACATAATCCTATGAAAACATCACCCCAATGCTCATCAGCGTCGAAGAGCAACTTACACGTTTAAGCTTTTGGAAAAGGCCTAGGAAAGGCAACAAGAAACATCACCAGTCTGATCAAAACTCAAAGTTAGCCTTGCTATCTCATAAACTGAAGGTTCATTTGCATCTTGGATGCTACACAGAATTTTATTTTTGCCTATCTTAAAAAGGTCACAGTAGAATAAAAACAGTTTCAGCCAAGAGAAACAGGGATCGCCAAACTTTTGGAACAGTTTCTATCATTTTTGTTGTTTTTTTTCCTGAGGCAGTCATTTCAACTAGAATCAACCATGAAATCCATCTGAAACAGCTGGAAGAAACTGTGGTTATGAAAAGCCAACCTCCTCCTTCCTTCTCGGGGCCTACAATATGGACCAAAGTCCAGAAGCCACCGAAGGAAACACGTCTGGAGATGATAAAAAGAGTACGTGATTTTGTTGATGTCCTGGTGTGAAACTGTACCTACCACCTTCCTCTTTCTAGAAAAGTGCCTTCAGCATCAACAGGTGACAGACTTCACGGCAGCACAGCTCACAAGACTAGACCACTACCAGCCACACGTCTGGGAGACAGAAAAGCTAGCAAGCTCCAGGTATCTGGAAAGCAATATCCAGGACATGTAAAGTACCCACAAATCACTGAAAGACAGAATCCACTGCCGGAAGAAGCAAACGATTGTAGAATAGCGTTCGGCTTATATGCAGGGAAAGACTATGTATTTAGAATCAGGAGTATTACTCATGACTATATACAATTCCGAGGAGCTAGCAGAAGTACCGTAGCGTCCACACAGGGCGTGCCTTCCAATCCTTTTACCGGCTTTGTTGCCCTCCTCTGTACGCTTTCAGGGATCTTAACGTTCTTTTTATATCGTAGAGCCCAGAATCGCACACAATATTGAAGGAGAGGCTTCGCCAACGCTAAATACAGTGGGAGAATCACCTCTTTTGACCAGCTGGCTACGCTGTGTTTAATATATCCCAAAATGCTAGACGATAACCCGTGCTTCTGAATCCTTTAGCTATCTTCCCAGGGCCCTGAAATTTATTTTGATTGAACACAGACTTCTTGCTGCAACTTTGTTGGTACCCACGTGAAAGAGCAGGAGTAGGGAATGATCTGAAGTTTGAACTAAGCTCGTAAGCTCGCTAGCAATGTCCCTGATCCAAGCCCCAGGCAGGTAGAAAAGCTCTCGGTAAAGATGGTCTGGTCTGCAGATGGGAGCCTCTGTTCCCTTCACAAGGCAGTCACCTGTGACTATAACCTGGCACTATTTCTTCACAACGCTGGCCTTGATCTCTCGATCACTCTACAATTCCACGAAAGGAATTGCCTCCCAAGTCGTTCTTGACTGACCGCAACTAGCGTTCCGGAAAGCCCTGCAAGCACTTGTTCATTGTTTCTAGGATAATTCTTAAAGCTGAAGCGGGACAAAATTTTGTCCACAGAGGCCTTCGGGGAGACTTCTGAAAGGAAAACCAGGCCAAACCAAAAAACTAGGAACAGCAAGCGGCGTGTACGTCGGTTTTGCTAACAGAGTAACACTAACGTACTAGAAATTTCCACGTTCTTTGCCCTCTACCTTGAAAGTGTCACCCAATTCTGTCAGTGTTCACCATCAGCTTCTTTTTTTTTTTTTTAAATTTTCACATGGACATCTGAGAAAAACATTTCGAGTCCCCGTCATCGAGGGAGAAGAGGAGAGGAAAAAAAGAAAAAGAGAGGGGGGTGGGGAAGAAGCACAGCCATTCCTTTCCTCAGTAACGTGAGCAAAAAGCTCAGGCGCTCGGCAACAACAGAATCGTGGAATATCCTGAGTTGGAAGGGACCACCGAGGATCATCGTTAAGGATCACCGAGTCAAACAACGCGCTTTGAAAGACAAAACGCAGAACAACCTGCACGTTATTTAATCTCAGCTGTAGAGTCACGTGTATTTGTACCCGCTCATTCCTTCACCTGCCAGTTTCTTGTGCTACAGACGTTACAGAACACACAAACTGCAAGGTTACTACTACCTTTTGTAACCGATGCGACCTTTGGTAGGGCTAGCCGTCTAAGAGAGCCACCAAAATCCCCTTCACGCCTGGATTTCACCCGGAGGTCGCTGCGACTTACCCGGACAGCTGGGACAGACGGGCTGCTCTTTCTCCTGGGAAACCTGCGACTGCAGCACGTCAGCTGCAGCTTTCCTCCCTTCAGCTGCTGCGCCACCTTCGCTCGGCGACAAACCCCGCGGGGGTCCCAGCGGCGGGGAGCTGCTTCTGCCCTGGTGAGCCGCAGGGAAAGGAGAGAGCCGGCCGTCAGCGCGCGGGGGGAGGAAAACCTCCGAGGCGCAGCCCGACGATCGAGCGCAGCGAGGACCCGCGCCCGGCCGCCGCAGCCCCCACCCCTCCCGGCCCGACGCTCCGGGGAAGCGCCCCCGAAGGCTCTCGCTCGCCTCACCGCCGGCAGCCGCGCTCGCAGCCAGCGGCAACCTGCGCCTCCCGGCGCGCACGGCCCGGCCCCGGCCCCGGCTCGGGGAAAGACCGGCCGCGCGCCACAGAACTACAGCTCCCAGCATGCCGCGGGACGGAGCAGTCCATCCGCCCCAGAGGGGAGTCGGCCAAGCGCACGCAACCGCCCCCCCCCGCGCCGCTTCGCCCCCCTCTCCCCCAGCCCTCCGAAGCCCCGCGCAGTGCAGACCCCGCCGCACGCCCGGCCCGGTCCGCTCCGCTCCGGCGCGGCGCCGCCCCCGCCCCGCACAAGGGCCGTTTCCGCAGAAGCCGCCGACCGCGTGGCGCCCCAACCGCCCGCCGCCCGCCGCCTCGCCCCCTCCCGGCCCGGCCCGGCCCGGGGCGGCACCGACCACCAACCTCGTTGCGGCACCGCGCCGCGGCGGCCCGGCCCGAGCTGAGCCCGGCGCGGCCCGGCCCGACAGCTTCCGCCCATACTGCCGGCAAGCCCTGCACGGCACCTCCGCCATGGGTTCCTCCGAGCCAATCACGGAGCGTTTCCGCCCTGAGTTAAGGCTAGCCGTGACGCCACTTCCGCCCTCACGGTCCAGCCAATCACGGCGCTGCTTCCCTGCGGGAAGGCGACCCTGAGGCTGCCCCTGTGCTGCCTTTTTATTTATTTATTTATTTTTTTTAAAGAAGGCGCGGGTGTTCTTGGTCCTCTCTCGTCAAGTCTGTCTGCGAGAAAAAACTCAAATAATTTTCTTGACACGCGATCTTCTCTGAGGCTATTTTATTCGCGGTTGCAGTGGCGGGCGTCCTGCCGATCAGGAGCGCATTGCAGTAAGCACAGCATCAACTTTTATTCCCTGTTCCCCGACGCCCGATCCCCTCCCCTGTGTCCTCACTGGCCGAGTACTGCAGGTTCACAAGCTACTCGACGCTCCTCTATACCATGTATGTACAATTTTACTTCTTTTTCAACCCTTTAATTGCTCCCTTCTTATTTTCTTCTTTTTTTTTTTTTCCCCTTTCTTATGTTTCAGGAACCTGTGATCTTTGTTTTACCGTTCCCACGCTGCTCAACCTGTTTTTCCTCAAGCTTCTGCCTTATTTCAAAACAGTGAGGCCGCCTACTGTCCGCTTACCCACGTAGCGTTTCTCCTTATTATGACTGCACAACTACCTTGGAATACAGCTCTTCACGTACCGCGCTCTTGAGTTTCTCCAGCGTTAAGGCGCAATAGTCTTCTTCGGATGTCACGGGGGATGGGAGGCGTACAACGCCATTATTTTTACAATACCAACAAATAGTTGTTTGAACCAATTCTGTTCAGGTAACCACAAAGTTAGTTTCTCCCAAACGTTTCTAAATGCCCAGGAACTGTCATCTTGAGCTACTCTATGTAGGATCTTTCCCCCCCACGCCCCCCCAGTATACTTTTTTTTCCTCCCAAATATCAGTCAAATTCGTCCCATTTGATCTACATATATACAGCAACTAGCATTAATTACAGTGCACGCTCCTCCTTATGAGGTTATTAATGAATCTAATACTATTCGATTCTATAGTCCTATTTTTGCAAACTTATCAAACTTATTTTCTAGTTCTTCAGTTATAGCGGAGATATTTACAATAGCTTTTTCTAATTCACCCACCCCTCACCAAGGTAAAAAACACCTTGCAAAGCTGTGAAATACTAGAGAATTTTACTAGAGAATTGTCTGGAGTCCGCTTAATCCTGCGTGTGGTCTCAAGGGGGCTTTGGCTTTGTGGGTCTTCAATAATAGTCACGTTTGGAATTATTGCCTCCAGGGTGCAAGCTCCCTTCCATCCCAGGGGCAACACCTTCCTGGCTTTATTGCCACGTAGCCAGTACCACCTCTCGCCATTTGGGACAGGCCATCCAGTTGCAGGATTCTCACGTTGCATCTGGCACGCGCTATGTATATTAGCGCTCCTGTAGCTACCATATTTGGTGCAGCGTGGATTATTCCCTGCGTGGATAGTTCCACACCCAGGGTCAGTACTATCGCCCCCTGAGTTTCTATCAATGTTGTTTAAAAGGCACCTTCGATAACACGGTATATTGTAGCCAGGATTACGTGTAGGGAGCTCAACTTCAAAATTTATTCTTTCCCAGGACTGAGTATGATCTGTCATTTTTAGAAATCTAGAGTATCCAGACACAGTTGCTGCTGGAAACAGCAATCAGGGACAAGGCCTTTTCAGTCTTTCTAGGCATCTGGGTGCAAATCCAACAATTATTTCAAGATAGAACTCGAGAGATGTTCTGGATTCATTGGAAATGCTGATTTTTCCCTCTATCCTACCAGTAATCCATTCAGAATAGGTATTACTAAGATCAACTTAAAATACAATATTTCTCTCTCTATATATATACACACCCCTATAATAATTAAGAAATACTAATTAAGCAAAACAATAAAAATCACAAACTAATAAGGATTCTTCTCGTAGGGATTAAATACCCCTGCCCCCCTTCTCCCACTTCCAGGGGGTGTTCCCTGTAAACACTCCAATTCTGTGTAATTCAATCCCTTTTACTCATTAATTCAGTAAGAATTCTTCTGAGGAGAAGTTAAACGTTTACAATGGATAGTTTTAACAGTTTGAACCTTAAAAGTCTTTGTTAATGCAGTCTCTCAGGTATCAAGTTAACTGATGCTTTTACCCAGGTATGAGTCCACCCTTTCTCAGCTGTTCTTCCTGCCATCTCAGTAGTCAGGAGCACTTGGAACAGTCCTTCCCACTCAGGTTGCAGCTTCGAATCTCTGCATGTTCGCGTCACAACACAATCTCCTGCTCGGAATGGATGGATCAGGACTTCCAAGGCCTCCAACCTTACATGCTATCGCACTAGGGGAACTCGGTGTGCTGACTCGGAGGAACGGGACGGAGCGTAAAGCGGAGTGGAGACACCATGGATAGGCTCTGCGACCAGATGGGGACCCGATGCTCTTGTGTGCACCGAGACCGATAAGCTGCACGTTTACTACCCTGAGCCAACGACCTGTCTTTTTTTTGACAAAATGTTGTACTCTAGTGAACTTTTGCTCGTTATATCATCACTATAATACCAAAACACACCTCCATCCCAAAAGCTCTGTGCCTCCAAGGGGCGACCACCCCTCACTGAGGGCGTGCTCTGAGTTTCTCAGACCCCTTACCTTTAAACGAAAGCGAGAAAACTTTACACCAATCATAACCAAGGTATGCCTGACTAGAGTCACTCAAGCCCCACCTAAAGGAGAGAAAATAAATGTAAACTGTCTGAAGTGAAAGGGGATGTTAGGGAGGATACCATCACGAAGGATACCTTTCTGACTTCTGGGATCAGTCGACGGGCTGAGCCTCTCTTCCCCCTGCCACCCTCCGCACTGGGACTCTGTGGGGTAACATTTGAACACTGCCCTTCATTGCATTGTTCCCAGCCGTGACAGTTCTCATTGAACGTGACTAGACCAAGGGCGTGCTACATTACTTAGGTGAATCCGTGACCATGATAGGTCAGTACCCTGAATCCGACCACAACTGTAACAGTTACTCAGCTATGCCCCTTAATGCGACAGTATTTCATAGGGAAAAACATTAAGCCTAAGATTTCCCATGCCTAAGGCCTTGGGGGGCAGGCAGAGGAGGAACCCGAGACTCTAGAAACGCTGTACTCTAGGGAACTTTTGCTCATTCTAGCTTAGAAATAGCTAAGCTGTTTGGGATGACATTTTCTGGCAGGGAAAGGTAGTGGTAAGCTTGAAGCAGAAATGGACTGTGAAAACACTTCAACCAACCGATACAAGTTTTGCAACTGAAGATGACACTCTGTAATGAGAGGAACTAGGAAACCCTGAAACTCCCCACCCTCTCAGGCTTCCCTATATAAGTACCCTGGTACCTCGCACTAAGCTTGGGTTTCTTTTTTGTTTGTTTGTTTGGTAGGGTGGAATTCTCCATCCACACCAGATTTCACCTATGCCTGTCAAAAGCAAGTTTGTCTGTGTGCCTGACCTGAGCTCTTGCACAAAAATTCAGCTACGTATGTTTGGAAATCAAACTCTCTTTCGTTTTCTGGACTTTGCTATAGCTAGTTAAATATATTACCTTCTTGTTTGGCTAGTGTACTATAAAGTATTCATTTTCTAAGCAAACCATGTGCCATAGGGCTCCTGGCAAACGTCAAATAACTGATAATCACTAGTATCTCCAGTACAATCGGTTAATTTAGTCATGGGAAAATCTGACTGACTGCCACATCAGCTGACATAAGCCAGCACGTGGAAGCACCCACAAGTAACATGCAAGAAGCCTGCCTGCTGGTCCCTTACACACAAACTTCCACCTCCCTTTCCACCAGACACCAAAAAGCGCCTTCCCTGCCCTCCTTCTGAATGCTGTTTTTTCAAGCTGTTGCTGCGACCAGAACCACTCCGGGGGCTCCGCAGATCCTTTGAAAATGCCCAGCTTTGTGTGGCAGCGGACTGGGGAGCAGCCTGAATCCCAGGTTTCGGATTCTGGTTCATCTCTGGTGAGATGATGGTTACTACGCATGCTCGCTGGCAGTATGGATGTCACGCGAGGTGTTGAGGGGGGGCATTCGCACCAGCCCTGTCATTCAGTTACAGAAGGCACAATTCCCCTCAGATTTCAGCCTGGCCTTTCACTGCCTAAAGTCAAAGAGCAGCACCACCGAGAACGACAGAGCCACACCAACAGTTATTGCATTGTGGTGGTTTTACAGTGCTGGGCAGCTAAACTTCACTACAACCTCCTTCTCACTCCTCCTCTTCAAAAGAGAAAGGGGAGGGAGAAGAAAGTATGCTGAAAAGAAAAAAAAAAAAAAGAAAAGCTCATGGGTTAAGGATAATTTAATTAAAGGGGGGGAAATATTAAAAAACAAACAAAACCAACAAAAACCAAAACCAAACCAAACAAACAAAAGGCAAAGGCTGCGCAGAAGCACAGAGGGAAGAAAGAAATTACTCTCTACTTCCCATCAGCAAGTGGTGTTCGGCCAAATCCCGGGAAGCAGGGCCTCTACACACAGCAGTTGTTTGGGACCACAGCTATCTTCAAAACGAGAGCCACCACCCTCCTCCTCCTTTCCCACCTTTTATTGCCGAGTGTGACACCATATGGTACGGAATATCCCTTTGGTTGGTTTAGGTCTAGGCTGGTTGGTTTGGTTGGTTTAGGCTGCCCTGGTAATGTCCCCTCCCCACTTCTTACCCACCGCAAGTTTGCTGGATTTGGGGGGTTTGGAGAGAGTCTTGGTGCTATGCCAGCTACATCAATCGACAAAACACTGGTGCGATACCAGTGCTGTTCTAGCTACAAGCGCAGAGCACAGCACTGTATGGGCTGCTGCAGGGAAAGTTAACTCCATCCCAGCCAGACGCAGTACATGCAGAGAAAGATTTTCAGGAAAGAATTTCCCTTCACAACACAGTTCCCTCTGCTTTTCTTTGCATGTTGAGGGTGTTTTGGAAAAGTGTTTCTCCCCACGGCACCAGGGGAATTCCCAGAGTTTCCCTCCTGTTCCATAGCAGAGCCCTGCATGTAAATGCTGGGCAACCTATGGAGAGTGCCTGAGAAAAGCGGACGGGGGCATCACTTCGCTCCACCCTTCCTTCTCGTCATTTACATATTTTTCTTGTGGTCACCTCCTAAAGACTGACTAGTTTTTGGGAGAATGGACTGTGTAAGTTTACACATGTGGACAATATCTGTAAAATAAAATACACGGTAGGTAAGAAACGGGCTGTTACAAAGGTTGTTTTTAGAGAAAGCACCACACGAAACAAGGATGCGGTGGGTATCTTTGAATGACTTTCACAAGTCCTGGCACCACCTCACAGGAGCGAGAAGGAAAAAAAAACAGTGACGGCGGCCGGGCGGGGGCTGCACGAGCAGCAGGCGGAGGCAGGGCACGGGGAGCCCTGGGGGCCGCGGGGCACAGCAGCGAGGGCCCGGCGCTCACCGCCGCTGCCGCCCTGCCGCCGGCAGGGTCCCGCGGGTCGGGCGCTTCTCGCTCGGTCTCCGCCGCCCGCTTTCCCCCTCTGCACCCAGCCGCTCGGCTGCCACCCGCCTGCGGGCGGAGCCCGGCGCCTCGCGCACCCGCTCTCACCGCGCGAGGCTCCGCCGACGCCCGGCGGCTCCAGCGCTCCGGGCGGCACCTCCGCCGCCGCCCTCGGGCCCCGCAGCGCCGAGCGCCGCCCGGGGCCCCTCCTCCGCACCGAGCCGCGCAGGGCGCAGAGCGCACAGCCCGCCCCGCGGCCCCCGAGGACACCGAGGGCCGCGACAAGGCCTCCCCGCGGCGCTCCCTGCCCCGGGCGGAGCGGGCCCGGCGCCCTCGGCCTGCCTCCGCAGGGCAGCCGCCGGCCGCAGCGACCGCCCGGCGTCCCCAGGCCGGCAGAGCGCCCCCTCCCGCCGCGGCCCCGGCCCGGCCCGGCCCCGCCCGCAGCGGGCGGATCGCGGCGCGGACGCTGCCCCGGGCCGGGCGGGGGCGGGGCGCCAGGGGCGGCTCCTCGCCGCCCCCGCCCGGCCCCGGGGCCCGCCCGACGGCACCGCGCATGCGCCGGCGGGGCGGGTGGGCGGAACCCTCCTCGGCGTCGGCGGCGTGACGTCACCGCGCGGCCCCGCCCGGCCCGCGCCGCCGCCGCCCAGGGCCCTGTCGCGAGCTCCCGTACCCGCGGGCCCGGAGCTGCCGGGGGACGAGCAGCCGCTCCCCGAGCCGCCGGGGCCCGGAGCTCACCCGCACCCGAGGGAGCCGGTGGCGCTGCGCAGCTCCGGGCGTGCCGCGCCCTTCCCGAGCGCCGCGCGCGGCTCCTGCTCGGCTGCGCGGCCGGGTCCGGTCCCGCAGCGCCACCGCTGCGCCCCCGAGCGGTGAGCCCGGGCGACGCCTTCCGCGCGCAGCCTTTTGCTGCCCGTTTCCTGTGTCGGCGTTGCTGCGGTTCCCCGATGCGGGTCTTCAAAACCGACGTGCATCGAGTGGCTGCCCCGTGGCTCGCGGGTTTTCTGTGACGTGCCCGCCGGTGCCGTCAGGAGAAGGGTGGCTTCCGCTCGCTGCCTTCGGTAGCTCTCGCTATTTCACACACAGACACGTAAACTAGGCCCGAGGGAAGGCAAGCGCTCCCCGGCAAAGTACTGCATCGATCTCCTGCGGTCGCTCAGCCTAGTGGTTCTGGGCCGTTGCGTTGTTCACCAGTAGGTGACGGGAATTTTCAACCTGCTGTTGCCACGACCACCTTATTGTTAGCGATGCAGGGGCCAGGCAGAACACCCGCGTATGCATGTTGCTGGCTCTGTGCAGAACGCAGCTGAGCTGCCTACAAGAAGCAGGTCTTTGTACCCTAGCTTAGCCCCACGAAGAATCTTTTCCCGTTCTTTCATCTACCTTTAGTTCCCACAGGCCTTCATTATGAAGATTTCAATTGATTGCTGCTAACATACACTTGAATCCAAATGTTTGTGCTATTCATAGTGAAACGCTCATTCAGCTAAATGCTTGTCTGTGTCAGGGCTCTTTTGATCAAACTGAATGAAAGACTTGACCAGATGTTCTGCATAGCCCCAGGTCACATGAAGGAATTCACCAGTGCAGGGACGCCGTGCAGTAATAAAATCTCTCTGAATTATGCAGCATAGGTGATGTCTGGGGTTCCAGCAGACAAAAGGAAAGTTTTTGCCAGGGCAGGACTTTATCTGTCTTTAGAAACCGTTCAAGGGCATCCTTCCAGGTGGAAGGCAGACAGAGGTAGCTACGTGTACCTAAGACGATTCTTGAGATCCAGAGAGCAAAGTGCAGGCTGTGCACTGACACATTACTCACTCATTCTGAACATCTGAGTTTGTTCTCTTTCCTAAGAAGGACGTTTGGCAGTGCATTTAGCTCCCATTACCCACCTCGGTGACGGGATATCTCAGTGATAGGAGCCCCAGTACCCTGACAGCTTTGCTGTCCCTGCAGCTCCTTGCTCCCTCCCTACAGGGTGCAGCCAGCCCCCTCCACTCCCTGCCACCTCTATCCAGAGGCTGGGGAGGACAGGGAACACAGGGAACAGAGCTGTAGAGAGCAGCTGGGCCTGTGTGCGCCCACAGGCAGAACTGCCTGTTGTCCCCTCAGAATGCCTGGCTTTGTCAGACCAGGTGGCGTTTTCTGTGCTCTTATGCTATGGGACAGAGATCTTCCACCTCAGACTCTTTGCTATGCCTGAGCAATGCATGATCCTAGAGCCTGCTGATATTACACTTTTTTTTTTTTTCCAGTATAATGCAGAAAGAGGTTCTGCTTGCTCACGTTTCTGCCCTGTGGTTGCAGATTTCTCTTGATTTTCCTTGTACTGTTCTTCCAGTACCAGGGCTTTGTCAGCCACCTTCCTGGCTTTGTCAGCCTCCCCTGTTACAGGCCACTTTTCCAGCTAGCTGTAAAAGTCACCTTTCAGTGCTGTGACACCTTTCTTGCGATTCCCTTACAGCTCTCGAAGTCTCATTAGAACAAAAGGGGGCACTCACACACCGCAGTCTCGTCTGCATGGGCCATGTTGGTTTAACGCTCTCGCTGCCTGGAGTGCAAGAGCTCTGACCAGCAATCATTCGTCACTGTGTAGTTAATTCTCCAGTTTGAAACTGACTGCCTCTGTTAAGAATCCTTCTTCATAAATGGATGGTAAAGACATGCTCTTCAGGTGCATGTGCTTACTTAAAGTTGCTCTGCACTGTCTCCTACTCAAGGAGAGGCTAGAATTTCCATCAGTGGCAAAGATCCTTTCGTCTTAGCCACTCAATGGCTTTAAACTAAAAGAGGGTAGGCTTAGATTAGATATAAGGAGGAAACTGAGGCACTGGGACAGGTTGCCCAGAGAAGCTGTGGATGCCCCATCCCTGGAAGTGTTCAAGGCCAGGCTGGATGGAGCTTTGAGCAACCTGATTTAGTGTGAGGTATCCCTGCCCATGGCGGAGGGTTTGGAATTAGATCTTTAAAGTCCCTTCCAACCCAAACCGTTGTATGATTCAGTGGTCATGCGATCTCATCGCATCCTTCTCTGCTTCCTCCTGCTCAACAGTGCTAGTACATGGACAGGTTGCACAGTGCAATGAATTGCATCAGGGAACTTCAAATTAACCTGTCAAAGAAGGGGGAAACAGCTATTTTTAACCTCAGTTCCTTCACCTAACTCATTACGTGGCCTCACAAGCAGTTTACCAGCGCAAAGGTGTTAAGGTCTTTAACAGCGCGCAGCAGCTGTCAGGGAGTACATGGCTGCTGCCTAACACAGCATGTCTGTGCCATGAAGCACAGCCTCAAGGTGCCTGCTGTGGACCAGCAAGATCAGAGCCAGGCCAGCCCAGCTCTTTGTGCAGCACAAGCTTCCCTGGAGACCTCCGTGCCTGGCCCATTGCCTCAGAGCTCTGCTGGCCTTTTACTCCATGTACACCTTCCCCTCGCCAATCTCCTTGTGCCTGCCCTGTATACCCAGATTCTATTGTTGCTTTTTGTTCCATACTTGCTGAGGCATGAAAATGTATGTCAACTGCCACTTCAGTCGATCCTCATAGTGTTTTTTGGTTGTGATTCTTGCTGCTCATACATCCACTTAAGCCTTCTGCCTGAGCATAGGCACGTGTCAGATTCCATCTGTGTGTCCTACAGTGTCTTCAGGCTGTGGCTTGGGATCAGCACTCAGACTGAGCCTGGTTTTTCACTGAGCCACATGCAGATTTACTGGGTTCACCACATACGACTTGCTCATTCGTTGAAAGGGCTCCTTAGCCGCTCTCCATGTCTGATAGTCCCTGGACCAGATGGAGCAGAGGCTGAGCTCTGTAGGTGACTCCTACAATCGCGGTATCCGGCAGCAAGGACACCTGCCCTGGAGAGAAGACTCCTGGCTCCTGGTCTCTGTTCCTAGTACCTTTTTTTTTTTTTTTTTTTTTCATGCAAGCATGAAATACAAAGACAGCAGAGACCAAATGCACCTCCAGCTCCCAGCACAAGGGTCCTGTCTGCCTTCTCTGGCTCTTTTTCTGCAAAATGCCCTGCTTCAAAAGGAAAGAAGTGGATGGCAAGAACCATTCCTTACCCTTTCTCCTAAAAGGGCATGGTGTGATAATTTGAAATGTGCATGCTTCCTGTAGATGAGGAGATAATTGGACTGGTTATCTTGCTTCTTGAGCACGTACTTCAGACTAACATGGACCTGGGGGAGAAAGCTGTTGGACGGCAGGAGAAGCCTAAATTTGGCAGTGTACGTTACACTGAGAAAAATCCCTGGACTGAAGCCTTCACATGGCTTAGAGAAATACTTATTATCCAACCTGTGCTAAATGGCCTCGTGGCAGAAAGCAGTTCCTGGTGCTGTTTTGTCTGGAGCACAGACGTAGCCGACACAACTTCTGAACCAGAAGGCCAAACAAGCTGGTCCCAAAGTGCTGCAAAGGGTGGGAGACAGCAGAAGGGATCTTTTGCATGGCACTGCAAGGGTCACACCTGTCAGTCCCCTTCTCTTTCCTCAGCCACCTCAACAGCCTTCTCGGCCACATCTTCACACAAGGTGGTAACTGAACATACGCACTCTGTGGGGAAAGGTAACCTGATTACTCCTACAATAATTTTATGTAATTATATTGAATTATTTAAATAATACAAAACCAACAATATAATAATCGTACAGTATTTTGTACAAATATAATGTATAATATGGAATAAATATATCAAATATTTATAATATGTAGAACACAAACTATGATAGGTTTATAACTGATGGCACTATAAAACCTTCTCATAACAAATCACCATATAATATTTAATGCTCAAATTGAAAATACAGTAATTTTCCTTGTTAAGGAAATTACTTCATATGGAAAACCTTTCACTATGCAGGTGGGTGCAGGTGGAACAGGGGACAAGGGAGAGCTCCCCTACATTTCGCAGTATTCAAAACTTGAAGGCCTTGGACAAGTAGACAAGGCTGTGAGCAAGCTGATGCACCTGCACCTGCTCTGAGCCCTCCAGAGGCTCTGTCCCCATGGATGTGACTCTCTGATTTTTGACCTCTGGGAGCACTGCAGCCACACAATAAATTACAACACACACATGCCAGGCAGACTAGAGGTTGCTCAAGTCTTCTGACATGCCCATTTTTTTGAGTGCATCTCTGTTATTTTGTGACATGAGTTGGAAAAATGAAAGGAGAAAGAAGAGAGAGAATTAAAGATCAAGGATCAGATGTTAAATCCTGCTCGTTCACTTGCTGGTATGAAAACAGTTTGTAAGTGTGCATTCACGATTAACAGCAGACATACTTTATATCACTGTACTCTGCATGCAGTCTTTTAACAGATTCTGATCGTGCCTGTAAGTGAATCAAAAAACTGCAGTGGGAATTACTCATATCTATAAAAATATGAATGAAATTACTGTCATAATTTAGGCCTTAAAGCCGAGGAGCAGTTAAAACCAGACTGAAATTTTATACCAAATCATAACTCTAAAATATCTCACCCTAAAGATGCTTCTCTTGCATGCTTCCTGGTATGGCTTCAAAGGGCAAGCCCAGTATTGTGGAAACATCAGTACTCCCAAAGACCAAAAACCGGAAGACTTCTGTTTGCTTAAGGATTCCGCTACATTCCTCCCTGAGGCAAAACAAACCAGTAATCCTCATTGTTACAGAAACATAGCACTTCACATCTGTTTATCAGTATATAAACATTAAATGATTAATAAAAAATTAACGCCAAAATGCTTTATTTGAAATCTACTGAAGTTAATGGTAGTCCTCAGTACCCTGGGATCCAGCTTCTCGTAACCCAGAACAGCAGAGTTTTCTATTAGCGTTATCACACTTTTGCCTGTAGAAATGACCCCTTCGGCACAAGGTGGAAAGGCATGGGGAAGGCAAGCTTCTTTGCAACAACATGGGGTACGGATGCCCATGAAGATCCAGGACAGCCCCTGCCCGGCCACCACCTTCATGGAGAGTTTCCGTACAAACCCACAGCCTCAAATGTCAGTACAGAAAATCATTGCTGTGAAAATACATTCATTTTTTTTCCACACACCACAGAAGAGAAGTGTTCAATATCCCTCTTCTTCTTTTTTTTTTTTTTGCATTCAGTTCTGTTTTAGGTGAAATTGTACCCACCTCTGAAAAATGCTATGAGACTGGTGCCTGGAAAGTATTACACAAGTATGGAGGAAAGAAAAAGTGTGGTCATGTGTGGCTGGGGTGATTTCTTCTTGACAATATTAAGAACTGAGGAGCTCTTGCAAACGAAAGGTTCTATCCTGCCGCCCATACATAAACAGGTCTCCAGCTAGGCTTTGCATGACTGTGACATATGGGATGAGACCCTGCGTTAGCAGGAGGAACCAAGTGATGAGGTCAGTACAGGATAATGGGAAAAACCGAACTCTGCTACAACTAAATGTCACGTTGATAAACGCAACTTCACTGTTTTTTATAAACAAAATTAAACTTAATTTGCTTCACAGTAGCTAAGGTGCCGTTAATTCAAAACCCACAGAATAACTCATTGGACACAGTTAATAGTCAGCAGACCACATAGGCCAGGCTTTGAAAGCGTTTAATATTCACTGAAGTGCTGCTTGTATCCAATTATAACTCACTACTTGCCATCTTAATAATTTAAATCTGTCCACTCTTTAGAGAGGAAAAAAAAAAGCACTAATCAAAGACATGAATGCACCTTTTGCTTTTGACAGCATTAAATTAAAACTAAATGGTAGATCTTGAATGAGTTACTCTGCAAGAATAAAGGCATTAATGAGGTAATTTCATTATAGAGGCTCATCCAAGCCTATGTGAAAACAAGGGAAGTAAATGGAGAGGAAAGCCACGGAGGAAATTAGGGTTCCTTCCACACTAATTAATGTTTTGGGGCATTTAGTACAGGCACCAAATTAACTGCTCCAAAGAACTCAATTGAAAAAAAAATACATTGTTGCCCTGCCATGTAATTAGAAGACAGTACAAGTAGAACACTTAATGAGTATAAAGCCAGCCTTTAACTTATTCTGCCCAGCTTCTGAAAACATGTCATTGTGGAGGCCTAAGTTTAAGGAAGCACCAGGCATACAATATAGGATTGTTTAGGTCCTTCTGTTCGGTGAGCTGTAAACAGGTAGCCCTGAATGAGAGACTCTGGGACTCCTGGGAGGCCCGGCTTCCCAGAAAAAAAAAAAAAAAAAAAAAAAAAAGTCTTAAATGCATCCAGAGGAGAGAAAAAAAAAAGGTGAATAGGCCCGGCACAGCTCGCCCAGTGAATGCTCACTGCTGTCTTAAGAGATTACATGATGTTGTGCCACCCCCTCTCATTGAGTTATCTTTACACTGCTTTTGTCTCCTCTAATTGGAGCTGATGAGGTGCTAATTGGTTGCTTTTCTAAAAAGCAGCGCTTAAGCACTGGCAAACAGAGTAAGACAGCGTGAGTGGAGTTAATGAGGGCTTAGCACCCCCCACCCCAAACCCAAGCAACCCCTCCGCCTCGTATGAGCACACGAACGCACAGGCAGGCGGGCCTTCCCGCTGCCACCCCCGCACCCTGAGGGGACGTGACTGAGTGTGGGGGCAGCTCCGCGCTGGCCTGGGCCTCGGCAGGCAGGGGCGGTGCCGGGCACGCAGCCGCGCACCGCTCACCCCGGCCCTGCGGCGCCCTGCCCGGGCACGCCGGCGGCTGGCTGCGGGCTCGGCCCCTCGCCGCTCAGCGCAGCGCCGCCGCCCGCTGCCACGGGGCACGGCCGGGCTGCGGCGGGTGCCGGGTGCCCGGCGGGGCCGGGCCGAGCCGCGGGGACCGCGCAGAGATGGTTCTTACCCGCCGACAGAGGCTGCGGAGGGGCGGCTTACACCTCACGCAGACAAACGCAGGCGAGGCGGGTGCGTTCGTCCCCCGCCGCTTTGCCGGCCACGTGCGAGCCGCGGCCGCCGCCAAGGGAGAGGCCGGCATCGCCTGGGCTCGGCGGCGGGGCCGGGCGCGGCACAGGCGAGGCCGAGGTGGCAGCACCGCGTGCCGGCGGTGCCCCGGTGGGCCGGGCCCCGAAACCGCGGGAGGTTGCTGCTTCGAAGTACCCCGCTGTCCTCGTAAAGCGAGGCGCGAGCAGCTGTGGCACGCTCGACTGCAAGCGCCCCTTTAGAAGGACGGGTGCCCTTGCTTGGGGGCGAGCGTGCTGCCGTTCTCCTTGCTTCGGCTTTTGGCGTTTTGCACACTTAAACTTTGGCCTTTTGCTACTTAAAATAGGGTATGCAATTAACAACTCGGACGTCATTTTCAGTAACAACTCAAACATGGAAATACCCTAAATATTTTGAACCCCATGAAAGAAAGAAAAAGACCCTTTTTTCAAAATGCTTTGCATGTTTTTATTTTTTTTACTTTTTTTTGGCCAGTTTTATGCAAAGTATTTTGATTAGCGTACATAGTGTTAAACCTCTTGCAAGTGGCTGCATGGTTAACTACAACTGCATCTGGAGCTCCTAGATCCCATTTTTGCCATATCCATACACATTTCCTAAAAAAGGCTTTGAGTGATGCTGAGTAGCCTGCATCTTACACCTATTTTGTAGGTGGGCTGATATTGCCTCCGGCATTTCTACACCAATTCTGGAATTCCCTGTTACTGAAAGTATTCCGAGTCCTAGCGAGAATGTACAAAAAGCAGCTGGTCTATTGCTGATGTTGCCTGGCAACAGGCAAAAATAATCCTGCAAGTTATTTGAACGGGACGCTGCAAACATCACTGCTGAAAACAATCTGCCATTTCTGAATCTGTTTATATATAGTCTACACAGACATGTTGCATGATCTTTCAGTAGCTGCAAGGTTGTATTTTTCACATGTACGTCATATGTATGGGCTCCGGAGAGAAGTTGGCCAATGATGACAAGTTTGTCCCCTCTGTCACAGGCTCATTACCACCATCCAGTTCTCCAAATCATTCAAAACTTCTTGGCTGAACAGTTTCATATTGGGAAAAAAAAAAAAAAAAGAGGACGAAGCAGATAAAACTATAAAACATACAAGAAGATGATGCATCTTTTGTTAAGACAACTCAGATGGTCTATTCATGCTGAGGAGAAATTAACAGTCAAGGCTCCCTCTTTCATCACTTTTATCCTTTTTTTTTCTTCCCCCAGCAGTTGGAAAAACCAATTAGTTTGCAAACAGCCAGTTACATGGGGAGGTGTTTATGCCTGGTAATTTGTCCCCCTATTCACATCCTAAATAGGATTCTGTTCAATCTTATGCACGGGCACTTGCTTTTCTTTTGGTTGTCATGAAAACGAGGGATTTCTTGCTGGCTGGTAGAAAGAAACTTTCTAGTGGACAAAGTTACAATTAAGTCCTCTAAACGTGTTCCTAGAGCCATCCACCTATTAAAGCTCAGCGGAGTTCTTTGCTCTCAAAAGCCCCAAACGATGCAGAACTAAAAAAAAACCACCTTGGTTCCCTTTAAGGCTAATTGAGCAAATATATTTTCTTCCCCCTGCCCCTAATTTATGCACTTAAAAATCTTCATGTGTTTTCCACAGCAGGTATGATTGTGCCTGCAGAGATCTACACTCTCACCACTGCTGCCTGCTGTGTTCTCTCAGAATGCTTGCAGGAGGTAGTCCCTTGGGTTTCCTGTGTTTCCCATGGGATTAATAGTTTCTGGTTTACCCCAAACCAGTATGACATGAGTTGTAAAATCACATGCTGTGCATGCCAAGATGTAATCCTTAAACATATCTTACCCTCTTTCCATTTCCTCCTCCAGTTTACTTTTTGCCTGGCTGCAAGGTGCTTCCCAGGCCCCCTCCCTTCCTAATGAGCACGTGCACCATTTAAATAGGAATGACCTTAATTCTCTGAAGGTGAAGATGATCCTGGTCCTAAGGAACAAAGAGGCAAGAGAGCCGAGGTCTCTACCCAGCTCCTCGTGTTCCCAGTCCTGCTGGATGGTGGCGTTATTGCTCTGGCTGTGCCTCATCAGCTGCAGCTTGGGGGCACATGCAGCACTACTACACCTAATGAGGGAGATGAAGGTGTCTTAAACCACCTCCCCTTGTTGGTAGGTTTGAGTCTGGAAGCCTTATCTTTTCCTGCAGAAGTGGTAAACAGTTTAATGGTTGCAAAGTGCATGGAGCAGATGTCACACGGCAAAGGCGGTATCACACCAGTAATTAGCGTCACACCTGTTGTTTCTGCTGGGGCTGGTTCCTTGGTGTACCTTCAGGCCAGCTCGCAGGCGAACCTGAGCCAGTGGCTCCTACCACCAGTGGACAACAAATCTGTCATCTCTGACCTGAGAGGGGATTTGTCAGCTGTCCCTCTGTATCCTCGGTACGGTGGCACAGCATCTCACGTGGAAAAGCCACTTGCCTGCCGCTGCTGCTGTTGGTAATGTCCCTAGGGAAAGCAAGTAGCACAGGAGAGGCAGGTGAGTGAAACTTCCCTGCCTTTCCTCATCCTTCTTTCTGCTGCTCTGTACAATAAAGTCTGAAAATGTCTCTTCCTGAATATTGGTCGCTTTGGAAATGTCAGTTCAGCACAAACGCTCCTAGGCTAATGTTTATTAATTTATGACTAAGCATTATTTCTAAGGTTTAGTTTTGATCTGGGAATAATAATTAGCAAATGGTGTCTCCTGCCATTGTTTAAATCTGTGATGGCATCCCTAAACTGGTGGCTGAGGAGGATGTGCCTTGCCTTTACCTCATACTCATGATTTTGCTAACTAGCCTGCTATTTATTGTGGGAACTGGAGCAAATATGAACACAAAGCCTTCTGCGCAGTGAAAATCATTTGCTTCCTTTACTATGGAATACCAGCATTAACAGTATTTCCTTAACAAAAGTGCTAAAAAGAAAAGGGCTGGAATGGAACCATTGTGGAAGTCGACAGCTTGCTGAAGAGTATCTGAGAGCCATGTGGGAGCTACAAAGCCTCGCCATAACCTCGTTTGCGCATTTCTCACTACTTAAGCTGTGGAATGTCCGACTTGATCCTAGGGCTCACTTGTTACCCTTGGTAAAATTTTGGCTGGTACATCTGCTAGATCAGATGCTGAATTGAGACCTGCCAGGAATCAGGTTAAGCTAAAAGCTTTCCTTGGACCTCAGTGGCGCTGGGATTCTGATCCTGCCTAAATACACTAATATGACTAATACGAAGATAGGTACAAGAATTACTTTGCAGCCTGAACTTTGTTAAGTCAGGCAGGATATTTTTATTTGTTCCACATCAAGATAAATTCATGCCAGTGAACTTCCAAGCAATTTTTGGCACAGCTGAACCTTTGCCTGAGCTCACTCAGAAGTCACCTGCAACACCATACCATGCACCACAACAAGGTGTGGAAGACAACTTGCAGCCAAGAGAAGAGCCACAGAACATTTTCTGCAACAAAATGGCATCATAATAATGTTTGAACAAGGATACTTTATTTTAGAAACTCTGATGTTAGTCCAGGCCAGGGGAACCAAAGATGTAGCACGATAAATAAAATAATAAAATAACCAATGTTCTCTGTACCTATCTCAGTCTGTACAGTGTTTTTACGTGCAAACAAATTATTACTAACAACACTGCTGAAGTCCTTTAACTGTCCTGGTAATACCACTTGAGGAATTAGATACTATTGTGACTTTTTTTTTAGCCTGGAACCGTGAAATACGAAGAATAAAGCAGAGCAAGGATTATCACAGGAAGCAGATAGAAAGGAAGGAATTCTCAGAGATGATCTGTCCTGCATAGTGCCAAGCAGACACTGCAGCACAGACACTTTTCGCAATAAAGCTTGTGCAGAGATGCTATGCCTTGTCAGCACTCTCTCCAGGTACTCTGCAGTTGTAACAAATACAAAATTTCCGGTTTAAAACCAACACTCGTTTAAAGCCACTATTCTTTTTAACAGTTACTTGTCGACACAGAAGGTAAATTTTTTTTTTTTTTTAAAAAAAGAACCACTTTAATGTTTGCTGGGCTGTGGTGTGCTCCCCTTCATCTAATCTTTACTGATGTAAGAAGTGTGCCTTTACTGACAGCTGTGTTTTCCAGATCTCTCCTCCTTGCAGTGCTCTCCTTTGGTCAGTTTTCTGTGAGCAGCAGTATACGTAACGCTCACTGGAGACTTGCTGGGGCCAGTGGCTGCCACAAACATGACAGGTTCTCAGCTCACCTTCATCACAGTCTTCTTTTTATGGCAAGTTCTAATGTATATGTTTGAGAGAGTGGAGTGTCTCAATTCCCGCAGTGCCAGCAGCGGTGGTCTAATGCTAAACAAAGGCTGCACATGAAAATAGCAGAGAAAAGGTGAAATAAAAATTGTCCTCATTTATATATCCACAACGGAGACGCATTTACAAAAAGCATGGTATAAAGTTAGATGTACCTGCATTCCAGATCCAAGAATGGGCCCAACTGTTAAAATGGATAGTATGACAATGTCATCTGATTTTAGCAAAAAGTAGAGAATGTTTATTTGTTTTGAAGAGAGCTTTGAAAAAAACCTGCGTGGTTCTTTCCCTCACAGATCACAGGAGATAGCTAAGGTACAAATGAATTGAGAAAGCATTTCATATCCAATAGGTCATCAAATAGGTACTCTTTGTACCCTATAATATTTCAGTAATGCTGCTTTATAGCACAATAATTGGATTTCCTAATGTTTCTTACATTAAGCAATGTTAACAGAAAATGTTATCTTATTTGCTTGTTACAAAGCCTCTTCCACTGGAAAGCCTGTATATTTTCATAGAAATAAAAGCTAGTGAGAACAAGGAATTTCTGAAGTCAGGGGAGTTGATTTTAAATTGGATAGAAATCTGAAAGTTCCTCCAGAGCGAGAAAGAAAAACGTTGTTTTCCTGGTTTCAAAGCTAAAAATAAAAGGTATGTGTCCGAACGAGCTGCTTGGATGTTTTAGCCATGCCTGTGGAGTTAACCCACCGTGCTTGCCCCGACAGATCTAGGAGATTGTCTCCGAGAGCCTGCAGCCCTGGGACGGGGAGTCATGCCCCGAGCTGGGGTGCCCCGTGCCCTGCCGCCCGTGGGCACGGCCCGCAGCCAGCCAGAGGCTGACGTCGGGCTCGGAGGCCAAGCGTTAGCGGCGGCAGCTTGCGCAGACACCGGCCGCCTCACGCGGAGCGAAAGCTGTGGATGATGACCGAAGAAATTTCAGCTTACAAAGACACGGGGTCTGTCAAGCGTCACTGTCGTGGACTTCTCTCTACCTCACTCGGCAGAACGCTCCCACTGGCTGCAGCCTTTGTCCTGGAGTTTTTGGCGATGACCAGCTTTGTGGGCGTTTGTTTCCAGCACTGGCTCACCAGGTGGAAACGCAGCGCGGGCTTCAGTGACGGCCTGACCCCGGTGCCAGCAGCTCTCTGCCGGGGTTGCCGTGGAGACAAAGCTTCCTGTGCGTAATCCAAGCTTATCCAGCTCCTTATCCTACATGTGACCCTTAATTACTTGCTAAATTAGAATGGTTTTCTGAAAATCACAAGGGGAGGTTAATATGTTCTTCCAGAGCTGGTCAAGCTAAGATGACACCAAATTCACAGGGAATTCAAATTACATGATCCCTGAAGGCGTCTCTTTGAGAAGGAAGATGAACTTTCCCAATGGGAGGCAGTGTGCCATGATAATGCTTCTGTCACTCACTTTCCTTGCCCTGCTTGTCTAGCTACAGCTTAATCCGGTAGGAACAATGTAGTAAGTAAATATCAGGTTGATTAATTATGGTGCAAGATTCAGTAACCGCTTGTCTTCTATAATTAACATTGTAATTGAAATTAAGTAGTACGCTTCATACATGGATTCCTGGACTTGGAGGAGGAACAAGGGAGAATCCTCAAGGCTGCAACAGGGAAATTAAGGAATTAATAACAGGGGGGTCAAAATACTAATTGTCTCTTTAAAGCTACGGTACACTTTAAGATACTCTTCATGCAAAAAGAAAAATGATTTTACTACTTCTAGATGTCTTAGTAGAGACGAAACAGAGTTATCAGTAAAAATATTGCTAAAGATTTCTGACAATACACTCTTGTTTCACCAATTTGATAAATTGAAATTATAAGAAGAGGTGCACAGTGGTTTTCCTTTCCTTGGTTTCCTGTGACATGCTACTTAACAAGGAGTGAGCCTTTCACTTGCATGAGAAGCTTTATAAAGCTGTGCTAAAAATGCTGTGGCATGGTTTCAAAAAAAAGCACAGTCTGTCTCAGCATATGCCTGTCTATTGTGAAAGGTACGGTAGTTCGGGTCTGTGTACATATGCTTGCTCGCATGGATACACATAAAAATCAGTGACTAATCATTAAGATGGGAAGAGCCTAGGCAGGTAAGTGCTGCCTATAGTCTGCAGTATTTCAGACTTCTCTTTGTTTAAGACATACTTGTATCTTACACTTCAGTTACGGATACGGTCACTTCCGTTCCTGCTCAGAATTCCCAAGTACAAGACAACATACCTCAGAAGTTTGTCACTAGCACGACAAGCAATGGTTCCCCCAGCACTTTTTAGAAAGGCTTCACTGTGGCCTAATTTTTTTTTCCATTTTCTTTCCCCTGTCTCCTAGGAATGTGGTCTCTTTGGCATATCCAAAGGCTCACAGCATTTCAGGCTGAAGGACACATTCATGTGCGCTGTATAGTCACAGGGTCTTAGACTTCCCTGCTGAGACCTCTGAAAAATGTGATGGCATTTTTCTGAGAATAATGACAGAGAAACCTATGCCATCTATTGCTTGGCAGGATCCGAGACAGTTTTTTGGTTCATTATGTTTATAAGGAATTTATGATCCTGTCGATGGATCTTTGTACAAAGAAGTGTCTTACGAAGATGCATTTCTAGATGTGTGAGAGATTAGTGAGCACTATATAGTCACACTATCTTTGGCATCTCTGCTCATACTTCCAGCAATATGATCATGTTTTTCTGAGTGAGCATCAACCCACTGGTAACTGGACTGATGATGGCAAGTATTTTCTCAAATGAAAAGGCTGTCAGTCCCTGCTAATTCAAGAAGGTTTCAGTCCAGTGAACCATTTTCTGCTCTCTCTTTGCTGAACCATCACTTCCCTGTTACTGTATTTGAATTAAAATGTCATTTTCAGGACAGAAATGAAGAAATTTCTTACAATTAAGAAACATTTTCTGCTTCCTTAATAGGAAAAAAAAACAAAAAACAGTGAGCTCATGTAGTCAAAACAGCTCGAAGGGATAGTTCTCTTTCTCGACTGCTAATTTGTGTAATTTGGAAGTCTCTGGGTGTTTTGCTGTGTGTCAGGGTGGACTGCAGGGAAGCTTTCTGTGCCTGGAAAGATGACCTTTAAAGGAGTGAGTTTCCATTTTCAGATGAGGTGTGATGAGGAGTCCTCCATGCACAATTATTAAGACAGCCTAGTACCCACGATAAAATCTTTGAATGCCATCCAAATTACTGAAAGCCACCTAGTTATTTATGTGAGCGCACACACAAATATGCACGCACCCTTTCCACCTCCAGTAGAGTATTAGACTTCACACATTACATCTGCACTGAAAGACTCCTTAATAACAGGGTTTGGTGAGCCCTATGACATCTGAGGGTGGAAGGAAGCTTTCCAAGCACTTCTTCCAAAAGTTTCGATTTTCACAGAATTAGAAAGCATTTTAAGATGCTTTCTTAAGCATTTGGAAATACATAGATATATATATTTTACATACACACTGTAAAAAAGAAAGCATTTTAAGATATTTCTTAAGAAATCCACCCTTCTTTTAGTTTCTGCATTCAAAGTATAGGGAGTTACCAGGATGGAAAAAAGGATTACTGATATTCAGCAACCTGCCCCCTCCTCTCCTGTCCCCCTTAAAACACCAGGAATAAGGAAGGGAACTTCCTGGTTCTACTGCCCGTTTTGGAGAAGGATTTGTTCAGAAACATGGGCCAGATCTTCACATTCGTTACAGGAACCTCATGGCTACCATAAGAAAACAGACACACACACAAACCAGCAAATTAGAAGGGTTGAAGAGACAGAGAGAAATGGAGACCACAGGGTCTGGTGGCCAGAGGTGGGTGTGGTGCCCAGAGATAGGTCTGACACAGATTCCCCTGGGGACAAAGGAATTACCTTTCTCTGTCAGTCTAGTGGAAACACACAGGGGGACCTGCAAAATGTCGTGTCCTCTACTATCCCTTTGTGTAGGTTAAAGGAGTGGAAGAATAGAAAGGGCGAATATGCTGTCATCTAAAATTATCTTTTTAAGTGCTAGGCTGCGACAAGCTGTGATTGGTTCCTCTCAGAGCAAAACCAACTGGGGAATGAACGTATCTGAATAAGAGATCACTTCTAAAAATGCTGATTCTGTTGTACCATTAGATTGACATCTCTGCTAGGAATGAAGATAATCAATATGAAAAAAAAAAACAAAACAACAACAAAAAAACCGGATATCCTAAACACTTGAGATTGTGTCCAGCTGCTCTTGAGCTATTTCATCTCCACCCCTGGTTTATTTCGTTGGTTTATATCCTTTTGATCTCTGTCTTGAAACTTGAAAAGAAAACAGTTGTACAATAACGCTTTATAGTCTATGGCATATTCCATTTCAGGTAAAAGATACATAAGTACAGTTCAGCCTGGGTTCAGTTCAGTCTGGAAAAGCTTTTCAATTCCCTGTGACAAAACAGCAGAATAGTTCAGAAAAGAAGAATAACAAAGCAAGCAGAGTGCTTGAGGGATCTAACGATGGAGGCAGCAAGATCCTTTACTTACCCCAGTCTGGCAATTAACTCACGTACAAACAGTTTTACGGGTTTCACGGTGACCAAGAGACTGCAGCAATGTGGTCTCCCGGAGTGCAGGGTATGGCAGGTAAGCTCTGGGGAATCTGGCTGTGGTGCTTCAACCCACAGGCTTGTCACAGCGATTCTCCAGCTCTTCCGGGATCACCACTGCCTCAGCAGGGAATGGCAAGGGCTGTGTACTGGCACATCAGCTGTTCCTGTTCTTAGCTCAGCATATAATTTCAAATGTGGCTTTATCAGCAGTTTCCACAAAGAAATTTATCTGAGGCTTGAGTACGCCCTGCTTGTGGTCACCTCCTCTAGCACCCTTTTAACATCTTCACCAGAGCGATCTTGCTCAGCAGGCTGGGGCATTTACTTTGTTTCAAGGGTGATGATGGAATATTTCTGTTGTCTAAAACATGCAGCTAGGATTCACTGTTGTTTTCAGTTCAAGTCAACAGCAAAAATTCCACTGATTTTAGTGGAAGCATCATCTGATCCATGGTAATTTTTTATGTTGTTGCTGAGTATTGGTGTTGGAAAGATGTTGGGAGCTATCCATCCAAAAGCAAGTAGGTTAATCCTGCAATTAATTTTAAGAACTACATTTTGCCAGCTTTTAGTCGGAACTCTTTTCTTCTGACCTTTAAGGAATCAGCTAGCGATCTAACATCCGTGAGGAAGGATGTGCAAGCCACAAACTGCAAGAGCACTATCCTGTTTAATCTAGGAATAGAATGTAAATTGTTATTATTTACATGGTAGAGAGGAAAAATCATCTCCCCTGAGCTGCTAGTGACACTCTTCCTAATGCAGCCCACGCTGCTGTTGGACTTTTTTGCTGTGAGGGTGCTATTGCTGTTCTATGTCAAACTTGTCCACCAGGACCCCGAAGTCCTCCTCTGCAGGGCTGCTTTCCACCAGGTCGCTCCCCAGCCTCTCCCGGTACATGGGACTGTTCCACCCCAGGTGAAGGACTTTGCATTTCAATTTGCTGAACTTTATGAGATTCCAGCAGGCCCATTTCAGCAGCCTGCTCAGGTCCCGTGGGAAACAGACCCACTGTCACAACTCAGGCCTAGGAAAGAGATAGGCTTGGTTTCTTCCTTCTTCTAGGTGGAATAGCACTAAGAACGTTAAAGCAAGTGTGTGTGTGCGTAAGTAGTGAAACAGTGGTTGTTCACGATACTCCATATTCTGAACACAGTCTTAGCTGGGCAAAGCTGTGTTGCCTCTTTGACTGTGTAATGCCTAGGGGTTTGTTTCTGTTCTTGGACTGTACAGATGAAAACTTCAAATCAGGAGAAAAGCCTGAAAAGGCCACGAGAATAATGTTTATAGAAAAATGCAGTCTGTGATGTTCCTTTTCCACAAAACTGCAAATCTTTGGAGGAATCATGTTCTGCCTTTGCACAGCCATGCATAAAAAGCTTGTTGAGATCCCTGGTCTATCATTTCCAGTCATTACCGTAGGCACTGACAGAGAATAAGTGAAATGTGCATGCTTTCCTTACAAAGTCTTCGAATATGTTCACCTCCAAATTAAAATTCCCTTTTGGAAAGGTGGTATGTGACTAAAGCATTGCTGTTGGAGTGTCCTTGGCTGCTCTGAAGTGAGCTGAGTGCTCATCTCATGGATAAAACAAATTCCTTTTCTGTTTCATCAAATGCAGATGATGTTGAAAAGTATACTCCTGACCACAGCTTGAGACTGAAACAAGCAGGAAACTCTGCAGAGGAAGAAATAGGTGATGCTGCTGAAGGATGGTGAGAAAAAGAGGGGGATCAGCTATCAAGCCATTCAATGTGAGATTCGACATGTAAATGAAGGCACGGGATAGAGATGTCTACTGCAGACCTAGCTTGCGCTATTACTGATAGGAAGAAAACAGGACTCCTAAGGTACACGTTGATGTCTTTTAGGCATCCACTTAAAATGAGATTACCCTTGCCCCGAAGTGCTCGCTTCTCTATGCCGGTTATACAAGGAGCCCAGAACGGCCATAACAGATGTAAATGCCTATCCTGTAGATGCAGATGTCTAAAAAGTGAGGTTGATCTGCTATGTAACCACAGACAAGCCAATAACTAGCTA
The DNA here is from genome assembly GCF_964211835.1 of Anser anser. NCBI lineage: Eukaryota > Metazoa > Chordata > Aves > Anseriformes > Anatidae > Anser > Anser anser. Next base: position 17,008,343 of record NC_139731.1, on the reverse strand, counting down.
CTTTAGGCTACCTTATGACCACATTCCAAAATTTTTCCTACTTTAACGACAGGCTGCACTCCTGTGCTGGGCGGGTGCCGCAGCCCCGGCCCAGGCTGCCCAGAGAGGGGCTGGGGCCAGGGGCACCCAGGGCTCCCTGCCCACCCCGACCAGTCTGTGAGTCTGATAAATATGTTGGCATCACGTCCTCAACTAAGCTACACTGGCCAACCTTCCCATATGTGTGCAATTTTAATGTGCAAAAAAAACCCTCATGCAACATTTACTGATAATTTATGCTGCTGAAGATGACGACTTACATGCATTAATGAGGGAGTCCTTTGTGCTGGTGTAAATTGTGCACAGTACTGTGCATTCTATGGAAAAACTTGGAGGGCAACACCTTTGCAGACTTGGTACAATGATAAATACGTTCACGTAAACAAAACATTATACAAAGTGCAACGTATGCTTGCAGAACTAGGTATCTTTAACAGAGATTTTCTGAGATAGAAGTTATGAGTGAGGCTGCAGTGATCTTGACAGTAGTCATCACAACTAAAGTGGACTTGAAGGAAGATTTTTCTTGCAGTTTGCTCTGCTGGGGCCTTCCCAGAATAGCAACGATGTTACCCACATGTTCAGATGAAACGGTCAAACTTCCATGGCATTAATCAAATCTTTCTGGCACGGCAGGGCTGAGAGTTTCACAGTATAAATGCAAAGTACACAAAGGGAAGGTATGATGATAAATGGTTATTCACTATTCCTTTGAATAAAATATTTTGAAGTTTGATATCCCTACAGTTTGTCACTTAGACAATGTATATGTAAAATAAGTATTTATACATGTAATCTCTAAGCTCATTTGGTCTACACATGTTCATACAGTTTGATTACTTCATTTTCTTCTTCAACCGAGGGAGATGAGTGGCTGAAGTGAGAGTTATGTAGAGGAGTTTTCAGTACAGAGTGAATGTACAAGCTAAGTGGAGTTTTGACAGTATGGCAATCAAGAATTAAACATATGGTGACCTGGGAAATCCTGTTCCCTGACTACGGACTGCTGTGAAATAGTCTGGAGTTTCACATGCTGTGTGACAATTATGAAACAACTCTGAATTATCATATAAAACAAAGGGACACAATCGGTCAAATGACAGATGAATTGACAGCAAGAATGATGTATGCAAGAGTAACTGCATAACGTTCTATTTTACCTACTAATACACTGAAACAATTTTATATAATGTCATGAAGTTTTGCAGTACAGTGTCTGTTCTGCAAATCATGTATTGGTCTGTGCTTGTGCCTCTAAGTAGTAGAATTTCAGACATGCTTATGTATGTGGGTAGGTAAGAGATTTGTTTCAAGGCTAGTGCTTTTGGTTTTTATTCTTTCAGCACGGTTCAATTATTTTTTGGCATGACAAATTCCAAGATTACTGCCAAATGTATGATGTAGACAGGACAGGGCTTCATGCTGTTCTATTCAAATCTCTGACGCATATGCCATTTTATCCTCCCAAAGTAATTGTAGCATATCGTATTGCCAGTGTGTTCCACATTTCTATTAGGAAAATCACTTTCTAGATCTTTACAGAAGAGAGAAACAGATAAGTTTCCAGTCTAGTTAGCTGCCAGGAAGAAACTCGCGATTCCCTGAATATCCCCCACATCTGTACTCCAAAACCCCCCACCCAAATATATTCTTATTTAGAGATATTTTAGAATATAGTTGGATACTACACAAAACCAAAAATCGAGTGCTTCTTCCTCTGTATTGACAATTAACTAATCAAGAATACAAAATATGCTTCTTTAAGTTCTTCTGAAGTTCATCTTAGAGATATTTTGCTGGCATACAACCTGATCAGTGTATTTGCTTTGTGTAATTGAGGAAGCTCACATACCTTTCCCAGTTAAGGTGTCAGGTTTTACTTTATCTATGCTGAAGTATATATGCTATCGAAAACCAGAAACAACAAACAAACAAAAAACAACAAAACAAACCGAACTTAACCTCTCCCGGACGACTCCAAGATCATCTCCTTTACGAGGCTCTGAACCCGCTTGCTTACTGTTAAGTTGCTCGTACTCCCAGGTGTGGACTAGTGGACTAGAAAGGAGCTCGGAAACGAGTGGATACGAAAAAGCCAGAACGAGACACGAGGGCGGAAAGGCCCTACACAACCGAACGAGCACATGAAAGCCCTCCCCCCGCTGCTTACTGTCTCCGGGAAAGAGGCGTGCGAGCGACGGTACCGGAGGCGGCTTCCGCGCGCAGCCGGGCCCTGCCGGCCGCCTGAGGCGGGGGCGCGGGGCCGCCCAGTGCCCAGCAGTCGCCGCATCCTCAGCTCGGCGGCTCCGCCCGGCCGGGCGGCCTGCGGCTCCCTCGCGGCGGGGGCTCCTGCCGTGAGAGAAACCCTGTCAATGTTGCGTTTGTTTTCCGCGGGGTTCGCGACCGGCCTAAAACGCGCTGACGGAGCCTACGTAAGCGGGGCCCCTGCTGAGGCGGCATCGGCGAGGGACGGAGCGCCTTTCTCCCCTCAGCCGCTTAACGGGACGCCGGGCAAACGGCCGCGCCGCAACCGCGAGAATGGCTCGGCCCCGCCCGCGGCCAGGAGCACGCCGCCGGCCGGCCAGCCGGAACCTGGCGAGGCCCCCCGCGGCCCGGCCCCACAGGCGCCCTGAGGGGACGGCAAATGCCCGGTCAGCGCTCCCACGGGAGGGCCGCGCACCCGCCGGACTGGGCAGCGGCGGCGGCCCCGACGGCTGTACGGCGAGGCCCCGCCCCGCCCCGCCCCGCCCCGCCCCGCCGGGCCCGGCCCCGCGCTCGGCCAATCGGGCGGCGCCCTGTTGGCTGTGCCCGGCGGCCGGCAGCACGGCCCAAGATGGCGGCGCGCGCGCGGAGGGGCGGCCTGGCGGCGGCTCTCATGGCCGGTGCCCTGCTCGCCCTCGGGCGGGCGGCGGCGGAGGGGGGCCCGGCGGCGCCGGCGTCTCCGCACCGCCGGTTCGAGTACAAGTACAGCTTCAAGGGGCCGCACCTGGTGCAGGCGGACGGCACGGTGCCGTTCTGGGCGCATACGGGCAGTAAGTGCTGGGCGGGGGGCAGCCGCGCAGGGGGCTGCGGCCGGCCGGCGACGGCGCCCGGGGAGCGGAGCGGGCGGGTGGGAGCCGCCGCGGGCCGGGGCCGGGAGCCGGGAGCCGTGGCGCAGGTGGCGGGAGCCGGCCGGCCGCGGCCGGGCAGGTTGCGGGCTCGTAACCGGGGTCGGCGGGTCCCACGGCGGCCGGTCCGGGGGCAGGAGCCCGGCTCGCGCGGCCCCGGCCAAGGCGCCGAGGAGCCTCGGCGGTAGTGGGGAAGCGCCGGCGGCCGCTCGGGAGCTGCCTGAGACCGGTCCGGAGGTGGCGACGCGTCCCTGCGGGCAGCCAGCCGCCAGCCCCCGGCCGGCCGCGGTGCGAGGGCCGCGCGGCTCGGCTCCGCCGGGCTCCGGAGCGGCGGGAGGCGAGGCTCCGGAGGGCAGCGGCCCCTGGTCGCCGGCGAGTTCTTCTCCCTCCCAACGCCCCCTCCCGCTGTGAAACGCACCGGTGCTTTGGGCCTTCCTGGCCGGTAGCTTCGGCCGTAGCGGTAACTTCTGCTGTTTGCTTTCTGCCAGATTTTAATTTAGCTCGTTTTGGTTAGCTCGAGGATATTACGTTTTAGCTCTGAAGGCTATTTGATGTTAATGTTAAGTTACAAGTGACAGGAAGGAACCTGTCTACACGTTACGTTCTTGCTTGCTTTTTAAAGCCAATTAGATGTTATTTCATAAGTATGAATGACTTCTCACTCCTCCCTTCTTTTTCCCTCAACTTGTGCCTTTTTTTCTTTTAAACCGCTAAGCAGAAAACTAGAATATCTGTTTGTAAAAAGCAGGAGGGAAAACAGTGATTTGTGGAAAAAATCCTACAGTGCTTAAGGCAGGAAACAAAACCTGACTTTTTTTTTAAATTTAATTAGTACCTTAACGACCAGACCCATGTTCTGTTCAAGCTGTACATCGCACAACCAAATGGAAGGTGAACAAGTACTCTGTAAAAGAACAGTAACTAACTTCTTAGCAGTAAGGATGGTGGGTTTGTTTGTTTGTTTGTTTTGTTTTAATTCTCAAGTGATTGAGTACTCCATTAAAAAGCTGTTTTGAAAACTAAAGCTAAAGTGACTGGACAATTTTGTTAATTTAGAGGACTTGTTAAATGGCTGGTTACACATTCACAATACTTTTTGTTATATTTAATGTTGGTTCCTTTCTTTTCTAGATGCAATACCAAGTGCAGATCAGATTCGAATAACAACGTCTTTGAAAAGCCAAAGAGGATCAGTGTGGACAAAAAACAAGTCAATATTCGAATATTGGGAAGTGGAAGTGACCTTTCGAGTTACAGGAAGAGGCCGCATTGGAGCTGATGGACTGGTATTAAAAATTTGATCTAAGTTTAAAAAATAGACATACTTCATAAAGTGGCTCTTGGCTTACAGCTCTTAATTTCTTTCTGCAATAGGCAATCTGGTTTACGGAAGAACAAGGCATGGAAGGTCCTGTTTTTGGGGCAGCTGATAAGTGGAACGGTGTTGGAATTTTCTTTGATTCCTTTGACAATGACGGAAAGGTTAGTTGGAAGTAAACTCTTCTAGCAGAGAGAGAAAATTGATTTCCTGCCTGTTTGATACATATAGCTTTGTGGGGAAAAAATAGAATGCCATTTTCCTATTTCCCCCCACCTTTCGCTTAAAGGGCTGATTTAATATAGTCACGTTTTTCTTAATATAATTTCAGCTTGACCTTTTCCACACACTTTTTCAAGTGTTTTTTTTTTTTTTTTGGGGGGGGTGGGGTGGGTAGGGAGTTCAAGCTTCAAAGTTGGAGTGAATGAATCTACTGAATATTAGCTCATCTGTTAGGTTCGGAGAGAAAATACATTGCACGTATGTATAAGCTGAAATTTGGAATGTCCATGCACAGTTCGCAGTGTTGATAAACCTGAAGAGTTATACTTTGGAAGAGCCATGTTGCGCAGAATATGCTACTGTGCAGATTTGTGTCTCTTCTCAGAGATGCTCTTTTTTGTGGAACAAATCTGCCTTGAGCAGCTTGGTAGCATCTGTGTCAATGATGATAGTTGCTGTTTTTTTTTTTTTTTTTTCCTACTTTCATCTAAAATTCAGTAACTTTGCTATAGGTACCTGCTTTTGAGTTTTTTGAGTTTTCAGTTTTCCAGTCCAGAATGCCTCGAAGGTCCTCGGAAACTCTAACAATATGCAGTTGGTCTGCTTTGCTTTTCTGGTACTGCTTTGGCTTTTTTCCACTGTTCTAGCTACTTATTTGTAGGTGTAAAGGTTTAGTGTTTGTTTTTTTTTTTTTTCCCCTGCAGATGGATATCAATATACAGCAAACTTAAAAGCTGACAGGCTGAAGGTGACATTTATAATTTAGATCTTGAAAGACAAGAATTAGTGTTGTTCAACTTGCTAAGAATTTTAAAATCTTTTTTCTTCCTCTTCTGACTCCTGGCCGGGTTATGGACTTTTGCATAGTTTAGCTGGCTGAAGAGGCCATCTGTCAAAATTTGCACATGGATGGTTCTGTTTGCCAGGACTTTGATAGTATTGGGATTAAAATCGTGATAAGTTTAGTCACTGTGATGTGAAATCTTTTTTTAGAAAGTGATGATGTGTCGCTTCTAGTCAAAACGAAAGTCTGTGTCATGCCTGCGTTGGTCTGACGTGTCTTAAATACTAGAGTCTGTAAGACTTTTTTAATGATAGCCTGTTACTTTCTTCAGTCCCAGTGTGGAGAAAATCTTCCTGGTATTGTTTTTAGTATGTTTGCTGGAAGGTGCCTGGGATGTAGCTGAGCATCAGCCTAATATGTTAGCATCCAGAAGTAGACTTCACCTAGTACTTCAGACTCAAAGTGCCCTAGTTATGAAGTTGATTTTAAAAATTGCAAAGCCTATTTTTTTCACTTCTTTCTAAGGCTGTAGGCTCTCGTAGAGTTGAATTTTTATTTCTCTGTAGACATGGTGAAAAGAGCTTTTCAAAAAGGAAAAAAGCAGTTTCATAGCTCTGAACAGCTGAAATAGTAAGAACCACGCTAAATAGAATCATAGAATCATTTAGGTTGGAAAAGATACTACGTTAGTATCTGTCTACTATGCTCTAAAGGATACTAGGCTTGGGTTGCGTTCATTAATGCTATGAAATAGAACTGGTTTTACACACTTTCTGCAGAATATATGCAAATATGTTTGGAATAATACAGTAATACTGTTGTTACACTAAAAAAGACTGTTAAGAAGATGCTGTTTAAGTATTTCAGTGGTACTGAGCAGGTGTAATGCTGATACTGAAGCAATTCGTCTAATCAAAATCCATTGCTGAGAAGTAGAACCTATGGTGTATTTCTCTACACCATGCACAGTTCTGTTGTCCCAATATAAGTAATGAGGGAAAGCAATCACATGCTTTAGTTGTAGTGGTCTCTTAAAGTATTAAAGAAAAAGGACCACTTGCTTCCTGTCACTGTGAATAGAGAACGATGTCATTTCTTGGATTCTTGAAATCCACATTTTGTTTTCTTAACAGTTGGGAATCTGTCCAATTGGACAGTAAATTCCTGTGGGAAATGATGAATGGTAATGTTGAAGGGAAAGTAGAGATTATCTCTGAAAACTTGTGCTCCTATAAAAACTAGAGTTAACTTTCTAAACTCCTGTAGGCATCTAGAAGAGCACTGTAAATTTGTTCTGCTCTTACCGTTTCAGCTTGTTCTCATTTTCTAGCAGTTTAAATAACTGGGGATATGTTTGACAGACTGTGTTTAGCCAGTGACGGATAGATCCTGAGTTGTTTTTTTTAGTGACTGATAGAGTCAGCAAGATGTCAACATACAGCCTGTTTGAATGTTTTTCTGAGTTACGTAGACAAAGTCAGATGTCGTAAGTCATCTAGGAGTTCTAAGATCTGTATATCTGCTACATATAAAATCCATAGATAAATTTATATTACTGCATTTATCAAATGATGCTAATCAGTAGCATAGCCAAGAACTTATTTTTTTCCCCACCCCTAGCTATACAAAGAACATATCTGTCTCTTGTAAAGTATGCAGTATGACACGCTACTTCAGTCATCTCGCTTTCTGTACTTCAGGATGACATAAGAATAACAACACCTGTAGTGTTTTTGTAGCCTATGTGCTTTATCACAGGAAGGCCATCAGTGATGTCACATAGTTCTCTTTGAATTAAACTATCCCATTTGTTTGCTATTTGTTTTTCTAGAAAAACAATCCTGGAGTGATTATTGTAGGCAACAATGGAAAACTTCTGTATGACCATCAGAAGTAAGTTTATTTTCAATGTTGACTTAATGACAAATGTTTGTTTTTGAATGATGAAGTGTTGCATGAAACTCTCTGAGAAACTTTTAAAGGCTTATTTTATATGGAACTCTTCTTTTTATGTATTCCTTTACATCTACGTTTTTCTATTTGTTAAAACACTGTTTTAACAGCACAGGAATGGGCAACTGATGGATATTTAAGCGTTATGTGGCCTTAGGTGTGGGTGAACTCAGACAAGTGGAAGTACAGACTTTTTACCTCGTCATTGCTTATGGGTGTGTTCCATACACAGCTTATAGATGACAAGAGTGATTAGCTGAAAACTAATTGATTCTTAGTAAATTAATTGGTTTAATTTTGATTTCTGACGGTCTATTGTCAACAGCACAGTTACTTTTTTGGGGGGGGGAGGGGGAAGGGGGGAGGTAGTTCTGGGAAGAGAGGCATTTAGTTTACCTGGTGTGGTCCAGCCTATAGTTAGTTTATGTGTGTGGGAATATGTCTTAAAAGCAGACTTCCCCATTGCTGTTTCTATCTATAGTGTCCCATGTAAAGCATTTAGTACTGTTGAGCCCAATACTCAAGCTCAATAAACTTGAAAAGCTCAATACTCAGTACAACTGAGAGACATCTTTTGCAACGGCTTTTACATTTTGAAAAAATAGTGTGATGCTTCTTAGTGATACAATGATGCTTTTTTGTCTTAGCTGATAAATCATAAGATATAGTTTTATGCAAGTTGTCTTCTTGCATAGTGATGGTTCCACTCAAGCATTGGCCTCATGTCAGAGGGATTTCCGTAATAAACCCTATCCTGTTCGAGCAAAAATTACATACTACCAAAAAACACTGACTGTAAGTACTCTGAAATGATCTAATTAACTCATGTTTCTCAGCTTTTCAAGTGTGAGATTGGGGGATTTGAAATAGTTGCTACAAAGGCGTCGTATGCGATTTTCAATATTCTTGAAAATGTTGAGCTCAGTAGCTTGGAAGCTGGAATGAGGTGCAGTATGTGCAAATACTAGACAAGTTCTTTCAGCACATCTGTAGCTTTCTGAGCTGACTTAGCAGGTATTGCTGATTTTTCTGACGTTACATGGGGTTCAGTCATGCTGCTGTATTCATATGTGCTCCGACCCCTCTGTGTTGCTGTTGACCGGCCTGTAAATGTGTCCCAAAGCCAGCATATGTTCTTCAACTTTCATGCAGTTGAGCAGTCCCTGAACTTGAACACATTTCTCAAGCTGATCAGAGAGCTTCCAGTTGATTGTAGGGGATTCTTAAAATATGATTAAGAAAAGAGCTCTTTGACAGCACACTTAAATTTGTTGCTTGAGAATTCCCACCTCCAAGAAGCAGTAGGGCTTTGAATGTTAAAGAAGATAGAAAAACACTGGTGTAAGGGGGTGTTGAAGACTTCTTAAATACTATTTGGATGATCGTGAGTGCCTCCTAAATACAGGGAGAAAAATGGTAATGTGGTGCTGGGTTGGGACAGCTATGAAGTATTTCTTTCTTGGCTTCTGATTTCTACTGAAAAGATACTGTTCATAGGCATTAGCCAGTTACAACATGCAGCTATCATTTTTTAGTAAAAGTTTCTCTAAAAGTAAACATGAGGGCACCTAAGAGTGGACCTTGTACTCTGTTGTAATGCTAAAAGCTATGTGTTAGACTTTAATGAAAATTAAATTGCAGACTCTGAGGATGCTCTCTTTTTGAATGTGCCTAATCCCTGATGCCTTATCTAGAAGCTCCTCACCCAAGTGGTGTGGCTAACCTTAGCAGTTCTCGGAGTGCTTTGGTGGAGGAAGAGAGAATCTCTAAGCTTAGGATCAATCGAAGAGCAGTAAGGATGACTGTACTAGACTGGACCAAAAATATGCGTTGCCCAGAGTCTTATTGGGATGTATACTTGATAGATTGGCCTTTAAGGATCACTGAGTCAGGGATATCTTCAACAGGAGTTAGTATTATTAGATCTTGATGAATTTTTCCATGTGTTAATTTGTTTTGCTGTTTCTTAAAACAGATAAGTAAGTTTTTATATCTCTTATGTCTGTATAGTATGTCCTCTTAAGCGATGAATAGAAAATATGGAATTCTGTTCATGTTGAACTTTGAATCAGGCCTTTCTTCTTTAAAAAAATAAAAGTAAGCTTATGCATTTCCCTAGTAGAACCTTCTTCAGAAATGAAATAGCTGCTTTCAGAAGCCAAAAAACTATGAAGTTGCCTGATAAGTTGTATTTGTGTCCATTAGTATGAATTAACAAAGCAATTAACCAGATCTTGCTGAGTAATTTCTCAAATAGATTTTTGTGGTTAAAACTATAGGTGTTTGTTTTTCTAGGTATTAATTAACAATGGATTTACTCCGGATAAGGAAGACTTTGAATTTTGTGCTAGAGTGGAAGATATGGTGTTGCCATCACAAGGATATTTTGGAATATCTGCAGCAACAGGGGGACTTGCAGGTAGAAAATGTTAAATTGTAGTAGACAGTGTGGAGGCTTGCAAGAGACTTTTTTTTTTTTCTTTTACGGCTGGTGTTGATCCATTATACTAATTTTTGATCTAATCTCTTCCTGTTTGAACTAATCTCCTCCTGTTCCCAGATCACTGAAATGCGTAGATCTTTTTCACGCCTAGAACAGAAATACCTTTAGTTTGTCCTGACTAAGATGTTGATCAGTCTCATTTGCTACTGCATAAACTTGGGAGGGCTTTGGGAGGATACTCTTAGCTGGAGACCCTTTACAAGTTGGAAGGTTGACCTGAAAAGTTGCAGGATATTTTATAATATTTAACAGCACTCTTTAATATTGTTGTTTTTTTGTTTGTTTGTTTAATCCAGATGACCACGATGTCCTGTCTTTTCTGACTTTCCAGTTGACTGAGCCTGGGAAGGAAGTAGTAAGCGTCTCTATGCATAACTAGTACAATATGCTAATACATGTTTTATGTATAGCACCAGATCTTGGCATTTTTTTCTGCAGTCATAATTAGCATCCCTGTTTCTGAATTTTGGCATGGAGCTGTACTGTCATCTGTTTTGGAAAAATAAGATTAATACTATAACGTTTTGGTAGTTTTTTAGTTACATTTAAGACCAAAACTCTTGAAGTAACACTGAATCAACGATAATCCTGATATTAAAACAAAACATGCAAAGAAAACAAACAAAAGTACACTTTGGAAAGTGGACAAATTTGTTTTCGCTTTCAACTTTCCATTCCTGTAGAACACTTCTGTACTGTTAATCCTCACCTATTCTTGTAAAACTTGACTTCTTTATAATTGCAGAAAGTACGCTTTTTGGGAAGAAGCCATGAGTTTCCATGTGAATGTCTGGTTTCTTGCTTCTATCTTAATATATTAATGCATTTCACAAGTTGTCATGCCATCAAATCTGAAGTCTAGACAGCATTTGCTGGACAGTGTGTGATTACAGGAGTGAAAGAAAATCTTTTCTCTCGCCCATACCTTTGATAATGTTTTAAAGCCCACACCAGATGCAGAAATTCCTCAAAAAGATAAAGAAAAGTATCAAGAAGAGTTTGAACACTTTCAACAAGAATTGGATAAAAAGAAAGAAGAATTTCAAAAGGAGCATCCTGATGTTCAAGGACAGCCAGGCAAGTTATTTGAGCAGTTTTTGATTTCTCAAGGAAAATACTTGCTTTCCAGGATGTTCAAAACTAGGGCCTGATATTGTGGCATGCTGATCTTACAAAGCTCCTACTGATTTTTGTATCCCTGTACCATATTTAAGAATCTTTGGTCTTGTGTTTGTGAAGTGGTTTCTGTAATATGAGATCTCTTTACTCCTCTCTGTGACTTCCTGAGGAGAGGAAAAGGAGAGGGATGTGCTGGACTGTGTTGCCTGGGAGCTGATGGCAGGATGCATGGGAATGGCAGAAAGCTGTTCAGATTGAATATTCGGAAAAATTTCTTCACTGTAGGGGTTGTCAAACATTGGAACAGGCTTCCCAGTGAGGTGGCTGATGCCCCAAGCCTGTCAGTGTTCAAGAGTCCTCAGTAATATACTTTAACTTTTGGTTAGCCCTGAGGTGGTCAGGCAGTTGTTCTTTGTGATCTTTGAAGGTCCCTTCCAACTGAACTATTCTGATTCATGCCTGTATTGAGAAAAAAACAAATGAACAGAAACATATATAGAATTTAGAAATATATCCAATTACTGGAAGAAATATATTAAATTACTGGAAAAGTATGTTAGTGTGGAAACTTTAAGGGTGCAAGAAAAATGATGCAGTGCAACTTACGATGAATGCATGTGTGTTAACAATTACCTGTGCTTTTTTTTAAACCAGCGGATGATCCTTTTGAAACTGTAAATGATCGTGAACTGAGGCAAATCTTTGAAGGGCAGAATCGAATTCATCTTGAAATCAAGCAGCTGAATAGACAATTGGACATGATTCTGGATGAGCAGAGAAGATACGTCTCTGCAGTCACAGATGAGATTGCTAAAAGAGGAGCTGGTGTTCCAGGTCAACAAGTACAGGTAACTCAAAAAGTAAACTGCAGTTGATATCTCAGCCTAATTTCGAAAGGGCAATCAATTACTTTTTCTAAGATATGTTGATTTGTTTTTTCTCATCCTTTCCTGCCCCTGACACCAGGTTTCCCAGCAAGAGATTGATACCGTTGTGAAAACTCAAGAAGAGGTCATTCGACAAGTGAATGAAATGAGGTAAATGCTTTCCTTTCTTTTCTAAATATTAAGGCTGTGTTTTGAATTTTATTAGTTTCCACCTTTTAAGCCAAATTTATTATTTCAGTAGGAGAATATGGGTAAACTTGAAATTTCTATATGTGTTCCTTAGTGATGATTGTTCAATTTCTGTAATAAACATAAGTTTGTGTCCATACAGTGGTTAAGCCCCCTCATGTGCAGCACTTTATCATGAGGTTCTGCTGCAAAAGCAAGGTAAGGAGAGCGCCTTTGGAAACAGTCGGTATCTGTAGAATGGCTAGTTTGGTAACCTGCTACCTCATGAAAATTCCTTGCTCTGATTTTTAGAGCATTGGTAACAACATGAGCATGAATGCCTTCACATTATAGCTGGTGAATCTTAAAAAAAAAAAAATAATAATGCTGTACTGGAGTATCTTGTCATTTTATCAGGAGTACGTGGACAATAGGAGTTACATAATATATAAGATATAATAGTTTTTTTTAGTGTAAGCAAAACCTGTTAAGGCATGTAAGTCTTCTGAAGGGAAATTTTGTGCAAAGAAAATGTGCAGATTCCATTTCCACTGGGAATTGTTATTCATGGAGTATATGAAAAGGTGGTTCTGTTTCTAAGAGCTCAAGAACAAACAACAAAAAAAAAATCCACAGATACCACTTAAAATAAATAAATAAATTAAAAATTTAAAGTCTCTGAACTACCAGGGGCAAAGGGTTGTCATCAGTGATGCAAACTTCAGCTGGAAGGCAGTCACTAATGGTGCACCTCGGGTTGGTAGTGAGGCCATTATTCTTCAAGCATCTTTATTAATGATGTGGACAGTAAGACTGGGTGCATCTCCAGCAGTTTTACAGGCGATGCAAATCTGGGAGTAATGTTTGATACTCATGTGGTTGTGCAACCATTCAGTGAGACCTGGACAGGCTGGAGAAGTGTTCCAAGAATCTCATGAAGTTAAAGGCAAGTGCAAAGTCCTGCAGCTGTGTAACTCCATCCATCAGTACAGGCAGGGGACTGATCATGTGGAAGGCAGTTTTGTAGAAAAGAACTTGACTCCTGGTAGACAAGAAGTTGAATGTGGGACAGCAGTGCGCCCTTAAGTCAAAGACCACGAACGGCATCCTGGGCTGCATTAGGCAGTGTTGCCAGTGAGTCAAAGGTGATGACTCACCTTTTACTCAGCATTGGTGGCACCACATGTGGAGTCCTGGGTCCCCCAGTATGACAGAGGCATGGATGTACTAGAGGGAGTCCAGTAAACAACCGTGAAAATGATTAAGGGCACACAATGAAAGATGAGGGAGCTGGGACTGTACAGACTGGAGAAAAGGCTCAGCAAGGTCTTAACAATGTGTGTAAACATCTGATTTTGGAGGTGATGGGGGCTGGGGAAGATTTGGGGTGTGGGTGGTAGGGGAAGGAGGACAGAGCCAGACTCTTCTCACTGGGTACCCAGTGACAGAATGGGAGGCAGTGGGCACAAACCTGAAATACAGGAAGTTCTGTTTGCTCTTCAGACGTAGAAAACAAAATTTTGCTTGTGATGGTAGTGAGACAACTTCTAGATTGGTTGCCCAGAGAGGTTTTGCAGTCTCCATCCTTGGAGGTGCTGGAAACCTGACTGTGACTGAAAATACCTTTTTTTATTTAGTGATAAGGGAAGTTGTCAAAAAAAAGTTTTTCTAATTTGCGAATATTTAATGGTCTAACGTTTATTTGCTGTGTGAAAACTGCCTATCAGCTGATACTGATGCATCTTTTTGTAGCAAAAGATAATCACAGTAAAGGAGACTGACAGACACAGAACTTGCCTGATTGAGTTCAGTTTTGTGTCAATCTTGTGGGACTTGTCGGAATCAAACGTTAAGGCTCCTGATTTTATTTTTGTCTTGTTTTGTCTTTTGTCAGAGGACTTTTGCCAGGACTTTTAACTTTCTCAGGAAGCTTCTGTATCTGCAGGGACACTTGCAAGTTCCCAAATGATTAATAGTTCAGCTTTTAATGGTTTTTTTTTTTTTAAATTGATAGAGAGGTATGCTGTACTTTTCTAATTAAGTTACCAAATGAAGCAAAGATCTCCATCTTTAAGGTTCTATACTGCTAAAGTGGGTTTGAGAAAATGCCTGTCTTTCAAGGGGGTGTTTGTATACTGCTTCCAAGATGTTTAACAATAGCTGTTAGCTGGAATGTCTTTAAGTTGGTTTACCACTTCATTTTCAGAAGTTAAAATATTTTACTATTTTTTGTCTTAAAAAAAATCAATTCTACAACTTGATATTGTAGTGTATAAGCAATTGGTTTTTTGTTGTTTTCTTTTTTTTTTTGGGGGGGGGGGGGTGTTTTTCCCCTCTGGTATTAGTTCAGGGGCAGATCTTGTCATTCATCTAAGTAGGTCAGGTTTTTTTGTACAATGAAGATTAGAGTGCTTCTGTTTTTTTTTGCACTTGTTCTTCCACGAAAGCTTTAGCATTAATATTCTTGACAAATCTTTATACCTTACAAGCAAATTAGATTTTCTTGTTAACATTGGCGGTCTGCCCTTTCAGTGACTACTTACTAGGTATGAGCTTGTGTAACGTCTTAATATTTTTCTTAGATTAAAGAAATGTTTTATTTATAGATAGAAACGAACAGCCCGCTGTTGGTATTGCTGGTTATCCCAGAGGAAAAGGACTTACTGTCTTAAGTAATTTTCTTGTCAAGATTTGGGGATTTCTTAATCATCTGATTACAGAAGAATCTTGCATGTTCGTACAGTAGAAACAAACAGCATGATATTGTTTATGCAAAAGTAAAGTAAATTAAATTTGATACAGACCATGTCTATTTAGGGAAGTTATTTTGCTTTTAACAAAGTGGATTAATCTGGGGGAAGGCGGGTATGCCGATTTCTGTTCATTACGTAGGGATGCTGGTACAAGGAGAGGGATGTACCAAATGAGTCTCACTTGCATTCTAGCACTGAAAATAGTGGGCCAAGATAAACAATGTGACAGATGTGGATGAACAGAATTACAATCAGCATTTATTAGGCAGTGGTCATGCTGTTCACTGCATGGGTTTCCATGGGTTAGTTACGAAAAATTTCCAGTGGAAAAACTTTCTTCTAAAATAAGTTATTACAACACTAATTCAAAGAACAGGTAAATATTAACCAATTGACTTTATACAATAATAACATAAAAATATAAAACTTCTGGATTATATGCTAATGCTATTTAGGATATGTTAATTTAATTCATGACAGATGGAGTTGTTGTGTTTTTTTTTGCATTAATTTTGCCTGTATAAATACTATTGGTTCAAAGACAAAAATAGTAGAATGAGTGAGAGATGTCTTACCTATCTTTGTTTGCAGCGGCTTGTAGAAGCAAGCAGCTGTCTTTTGTTAAACCCTTTTGATAACTTTACTTCAGTAGCTTTGTTTTTAATATTGCAAATACTGAGAGTTTTGCAGAAATCCATGCATGCCTAGAGTGCAGCACAATATCTGTATTTAACAGAAATAAAACTGGAAAGTGGGTCGTCTTCCAGTGTGCTGAAGTGGGATTGACTTTTCACAGACATGGCAGGAAAAGGGGAATTCTTGGATCATTATTGGAAGTGAGGAGAAATCTTTTTTTAATGGATATATGCAGAATATCGATTGTCTCATGTGAAGTTGATTATCTGCGTGATATTTAAAAGGAAAAACTAGTAGTCTTCCGTTTGGAGAAGAGTATATCATTAATCCAACATTTAATAGGGGCTACAATTACTAAGTGCCTCTTTTTTTTCCTCTAAAGTGGTGTATCTGCAGCTTGATATAATTGACTAGATTAATTCAACGTGTAGCTCTGACTTAGCATGTAGTTACTTCAAGTAGTTGAGCATGCTGCATAATTTTTGCCATGATGAGACAGCAGCTGTGAAACTAATATAATACCGTATCTGTGTTTGCAGTTTTTACTTAGATTTGTGGTAGTGCCTTTGAATCTGTATGGTACTTTTTTAAATTCTGTGTTTTGAACTTTAATGGCATGAAGAGCAACTGATGCAAAGCTAAAAGATGAGCACCATCTTTATGAAGATTCTTTGTAAACACTTAAGTTTTGATGCTTAACTTGCAGTTTTCATAATGAATATAAACCATTTAAAATCAATAATAAAATTTTGTGTAGCGCTTATGTATTGTTTTTACCGGTTTTCCCAATGAATGATATTCTAGTGTTTTTTTCTTAAGGTGCAAGTTAAATTGCTGACCACTGTACAAAGAGTTAGGACTTTACCTTGAAGGCATCAAAGTAAGCTCTAATCTGAAGGAAAATGTAAAGTTTTAAGTAAATTAAACAGGAATCCAAAGACATACATTTTGATTGCTTATTCCGTTAATAACGAAGAGATTAACATTCACATGATAACTATTTTAGCTGAAAATAATCCTCTTTGCAACTGAAAAGAGACATCACAGTAAGGGAAAACTATATAAACATATTGACTAGGACTAAGTGTTTTTCTCTCACTGATTAGTTCACCTCAAACAAAACTGGGTATGGAACCTCAACTTTTCAGGGATTTAATGTGATTTGTTAGAGCAGCAAAATGAATTCACATGAAGACAATATTAAGTATTATGACAATGCATATGGGAAATGAGTTTCTCATATAAATGATAATCATGAAACAAGGATGTATCTAAATCTTTTCTTATCCCTAAAGCCTCTTCTTTATTTTTATTTCTTACATGACTGCTTTTATTTATTTATTTTTATAAAACAGCTTTGGCTTTCTTCGAAGATTGTATTATACTCTGTTTATCCTAAAGCTTTGGCAAGAGCCTTAGATAGACTTGTTTTAGACTTGATCAGTCAAGCAAAGCAGATGTCTAGCAATAGAATATTTGCCAGATCTTGTTTTCTGTGTGACTTAGGGAGGTAGCGCACTATACAAATTGAAACTGTCTGTAGAATCACATATTAAAGGCAATAGTTTGGTTAAGGAATTACCTCTTGAGAAGTATTCTTGGAAGCCAGAAAAATATTTTCTGCCTTTTTGGGTACTTGTGTATTTCAGACTAATTTTAATGGACTGAAATGTGTGCAACATAAATGCTGTTTATATAAATAGTGTTTTGTATTGAATGATGTTTTGTTGTCCATCTTGCTTTAGGAATTCCATGGCTGATACTCTGAGGCTGATCAGTGGAGCTCAACATCCTGGTTCTGCTGCAGGAGTCTATGAAGCAAGTCAGCACTTTAATGACATCAAAGAACACCTTCATGTAGTAAAAAGGGACATAGAGCATTTAGTACAACGAAATATGGTAATTTATGTGCTGTTAGTGTAAAGCATGACTGTAATGCTTTTTTATTTGGCTGTTGGTAAAAAGCTGGGATAAGCCAGTATGCAATTTACAGAGCAATTAATCCTTCATTAAGCTGCTTCGCTGAAACTGCACTGCCCTGACCCAACTGCATGATCTGTGTCTTGATGAGAAGTTTTGCACAAAGAGCATGATTTTTAGTCTAGCTTCTTGTGGAAACAAGGTCAAGCAATTAAGTTTTGTAGGTGCTTTTGTGTTTGTACCGCTGCGTAACAGCTCTATACATAGGAGACTTTTTAAGCTTCTGCATAGAAGGGAGAGGTTTAAACAGGGGAAACTTAGGAAAGCTCTGCCTAAGATACGTAAATGTTAAAGATGACTCTGTTAACATTCAGGAACACCTTAGTCTTACCTAGATAGCAATTAAGCTGACTTAGCTTATGAACCCATACAAGGTTGTTCTTTCCCCTGTGGTCCATAGGTTATCGTTAGTCAGCTTATCTGAGAAACAAAGGGGAAAGGGGAAAGTGAAAAACAGGGAGTTAAATTAACTTTCTCAAAGTAGTTGTCGTTTTTGTCTGTTTTCTGATTATGTTTCAATTTTTAGATCATGGTGCAAAGATCTCGTTTTGTTTCTTGCGTAGCAATCTTTTGATGGCATGTTGTTTCTCTTCTCAGATAACACTTTTCTTATTTCTTAGCCATCCAGTGAGAAATCAAAGTGTCCAGACTTGCCACCATTTCCATCATGCTTATCTACAATGCACTTCTTCATATTCATAGCGGTGCAAACAGTGTTATTCATTGCTTATGTCATGTATAGGTAAGTATATCTTTCTTTAACGACAACAGGGCAAGTGATTTTAGAACTTCTGAGTAGAAATGCAATTGCGATGATATGATTATATTAATCTTCTTTAAAACAAGCAATCGTTCAGATTGGAAGAGACCTTTTGAGGTCTTCAGTTCAGCCTTGTGCTCAAAGCAGAGTTAACGCTGAATTCAGAGCAGGTCGTTTAGTCAGACTGGTCAGGTCTTTAAAACCTCGAAGGATGGAAAATTCACCTCTCTTCTGGACCCATTTTCCAATATTTAATTACTGTAATGAAGTTTATTTCCCTCCCCCTTCCCCTATATATCTAGTGGGAACCTGCTCTGTTTCTACTTGATTGTTATCTATCATTGTCATAACATGCATCTCTAAATAAACTGCTCCTGTCTCTTCAATGACATCTTCTGGGTATTGGAAATTGCCATGAGACCTCTCGAAACCTTCTTTTGTCTAGGATGAACAAGCCTAGTTCCCCATGCCTCTCCTCCTGAGGCATGCACTTCAGCCCCTGACCATCATTGTGGTCCCCTACTGGACTTACTGACGTTTATTAATATCTTAACAAAATCTGACGTGATCTGAGTTTTTGCTACATGTGGCTAACAGCTATTGTCCGATTTGACAGATTTGTCAGTGAACTTTTTTTATGATACATATCCTATGTAAGAGAGAGATGAGGAGATGCCAATGTTTTATAGAGTTCTTAATGTTGGAGGGGTGTGGTTTTTTTTTGGTTGGTGTAGTTCTGTTTTTACATTGGGATGTTTGCTCTGTTCTCTTCTTCTTTGTAACGTCATAATGTTCAAATTAAATGTCAGTGGAAAGGAAAACCTATTGAGAATATGGACTTACTTGTTTGGTGGTCCTGTCTCCTGTTTCTCTCATACATGGACTCTTTCTGGAATAAAAGGACCAAAATAGCTGCAGTGCTATTCAAAGAGAAGATGCAGTTTGCTACCTCTGTGGAAGGATAACTAGTATTAATATAATGTAAATGCTGCTGTGATAGCATCAACTTTTATTGTATGTTTGCTGCTCCACAAAGTGGAGAGATTGTTTTGTTTTGTGTTTTTTAAATTTGTCATGTTATGTCATCAACTGGGAAATGACTTCCAAGATAAATGAGGAGCTGGTCACGTTCAATTCTTTCAGATGCCATTGTACTTCTATTTTTTTGTGTGTGTGTCTGTATCTACTACGGTATCTGTATCCACTAAGGAAAATAATTATTTTCTGTGCCAGCGTGAAAAAGTCCTATTTCAAGCAAGTTCTTATGCTGCTTAATTGTACGTTTCCTCTTCTGTCATGATCTTTAGGAAAATCAGATATAGAGAAGCTTTAGAGAAAATCAATTAGAGAATTTTAATAAATTAATAAGCTGTTCCATAGTTTTTCTACCCAGAATGTTTCCATGTGATGCAAAATTGGAACTACAGTCATGCTTCCTTTATATTCGTGAATAGAGTAAATTATATACTGTTTTTGTGATACAACTTATGTTTGATTTCTTTAAGCTTCTGTTGAACGGGAATGGAATCTTTTAATCGCAAAATAAAAGAACTATCTATCTAAACCAGTTAGGTAATCTTCTACTGTACATACTTAATGAATTCTCTTCTGGTTTTTCTTTCAGGAGTCAACAAGAAGCAGCAGCCAAAAAATTCTTTTGATGACCTCTTCCTTTTGTGTGTACATAACAGCAGTATGTATGCACAGAAAATCATACAGTTCTGTAAATGAGGGAAAACTTAGTGTTTGATATACTTCAATATTGTAAATTATTTAATTTTGGTAAACCACCTTCTCATTTCAACAGTTAATATTGAAGTTAAAAATGGACTGGGGAGCAGCAGAGCAAATGCTAGGTAGGGGAAGGCTGCGGACCCTATCTAGGGCTCTGTTCTCAATGAGGTTTCTGATAAATACTGGAAGGTGTTTACTGTACAGTGTTTACTGTATTCCTCTTCTTTTGTTAGAATTTCAGAGGAGGGATTTAAAATAAGCATGTTTGGTGGCTGTTGATAGTGGTAATTTGTGAATTGATGATTTGTGCAGAAAACTTGCCACTAAGTATCCATATCAGATTTAGAAAACAACAACAAAACACACACAGCTCTCCAAAACCCTCTAAAACCAAAAATTTAAAGCAAAACAAAACTACACCTCTCTATTGTGAGGGAGGAAAACTTGTTATAAACATTTCATTTCTTTACTATTTGGATCTAATGGCTTAAGAATGATTTTGGAAATTCTAACTCTTTGTGATATACAGATTTTAACTTTTCTTTAGTACATGGACACAAAGACAGGTCTGCTTACTGTTAGGTTAGACTGATACTTGTTATATAACAAACTATACAAGATAAGCAAACAAAAGCTTATCTCCTTATTTTGGGTTCTGTTTTTAGGCAGTGAGCAAAAACGCATGATCAAGTAGTTTCTTCAGATTTCTTTTTTGTAGTTTCAAGTCTGTCTGTAATTTTGTTTGGAGATTTTTTTGGAACTTTTTCAACAGAGATGCCATTGCTTTATACCACTTTCTATCTGATTTTAAGATATATTGAATTTGGAAATATGCCTTTACTGTTATAAAGCTGTCTTGTGTCTATCATGTATCAAGTACAGATGCTTTGATTTAAACATTGACATGGCAAGTATTCTAAACTACAAATATTGAATGTGAGTAACTTTCCTTGCAAGCTGTTGCCTCAGACATGTTTGTTAGTCCAACAGCTATTGTAGAACCAGTATTGTGTATCAATTCCTGGTTTAATACCAAACGTGTAAGATTGAACGTGTGTGTTTTTTTTGATGTTGCTAATTAGATGAACATTTGTTTCAGAAATGAAACAAAGCAGAAAGCCCAAATTAGAAATGTGAAATTAATTTGTTTTGACTTGTTTACATATCTGTGGTAACTTTGTCTTTAAGTTGTTTACGTGTAGAGTTAGAATAGTTTTGTTTTTCTTCTAGTTCTGTAAAATCCACAAATGTCTCTGGATGTTTCACTTTTAATCCCAAATTTGTCTGAAAACCTGCAAAATTTTTCTGGAATCTAGTATACTACTCCTGCAGTTCTCCAGTCTGTTCCTTTAGGAGTGCAACGCATGCTGCCAAATTCACTGTTACGAAGAACACTTTTAGCATTGTGCCTGACAATTTGGAGAAATGATAAATCTATGCAATGCATTTTTTTACTGAAAAGGCAGTGCCCAAAAAGTGGGTGTCTGTGCTATACCAATAAAATTATACTACCTACACACCTATTTACATAGCTACGCTATGTAGTATACTGGTATAGTTTTATAGATTCATTTCTGAGGTTGAGATTTTGGTGTACTAATTGGAGAAACTACTGCCTCAAGCTCATCTTGCTGGATAAATAGGATAAGTCAATGAAAACCTTTTCAGAGAATACAGAGTAACGCACAGGAATTTATCTATTCAGTTCTAACACCAGCAAATATTTACAGGTGCCTTGACTCCAAGCTATTACAACCCTGACTTTTTTCACTAAGCTTAATATATTTTCTTAAATTGTTCTGAAGATACATGTTGTTGTTCTTGTCAATTGCTAGCTTTCTTGCATCAGTGCAACACCTAAATGAACTCCCTCCCTCAAAGCAGGCTTTGCAAGACCCTTTGTACAGAAAGGCTAATGACTGTATTCTAATGAATTAGGTGCATATAGGTCTGGCGTAATGAGGAACAGCTCCAGTGTATGCATTGGAGGAAGCCTGTATTTCTTGTTACTGTGAATTTCTCCAATTATAACTCTTTCAAAACTGGACGCCCCATACTGTTGTGTGTTTTTTTGGGAAAAAGGGAAGGATGGGGCTGGGGGTTAGGGATAAACTTGAATCTACAGTCGTATCCCATATGGGGTTCAGCTTCTCTGTTTACCCTGCTAGTATATCTGACCTGTCTCCCGTGTGGGAACCATTTGCATTAGGGAGCAGAAGGTCTGATGTGTAACATCCTACAAGTGATAACTTTGCTTCATGCTTCATTTCACAGTCATTGCTCCTTGGAACATCAGTAATTGCTTCACAACTCACTGGATCAAAGGAAAACTCCCAATTACCCAGACCAAATTTTGTCCTGGCTGCTCTTGAAGTGCTAGCAACAAATCTGGATTTTAAGAATTTTTGTCAGTCAATGTAGCCTTTTGATATGGCTGCCTACAAGAAGCTTCTCTCAACACCGATAACGTGTTTCATTTTGCCAAGTAAGAGTTCAGGACTAAGAGAAGAAGACAACTTGCAATCCAATTTGACAATACGAAGGGAGAGTGAATCTAATAACAGTATTTGAAGTGTAAACGATAAGCGGCAAATACTTTGCTGTCACAAGGGAATCTCATTGTATTAGAGTATACTAAATAAATGGTCATACCTGAATCTTTCAAGCAAAATTCAGTAGTTCTAAATTACCTAACTTCCTGTTTGAAGAAAATCTGACATTTATCATTGATTGCATCAATTACTGTAACACAGAAGACTGTCTACTGTTTTTTTTTTTTAAAAAAAAAAAACAGCTGACATTTCCATATGTTTGTTTCTAAATGATGTAAACTGGTGGTTGGAGTTTGGAGATAACCTTATTTGAATAAAGATGCATATTTTTAGTAAACTTCTTTCTTTTAATCTGGTATGTGTTACTGAAGTCAAAGTCAGTGTATTGGAAGCATTCTTGACGCTGTTCTTCAGAACAAAAAAACACAACTCAAACATAACTCTAATCAGAACCGGATTCGCTCAAAAGCTTGTGTGAAGAGTATCAGATATGTAGGGTCAGGTGAAAAGTACTGTGTCAACTTCGAAGTCTCTTAACAGTAAATCAAGTTGTTTGCTGGCTGCTTTGATCATACAAAGTACCTAATTTTTTTGAGCTGACGATTGCTGGTATGTCTGTAGTTCATTCTCAGAGTTCCCCAAACTGCCCTCATCTGGGTGCTCTGCCCTGGTTTATTAAAAAACAACATGTCTACCAAAACAAGATAGTCTCAATGGGTTTTGTGTGCATTTTTTTTTTAATTTATACTGTTCTGTCCAGTAAACTGAGTCGTCTGTGGTAATCTCTCACAGGAAGATTAAGCATCCCTTCATTGACTATGATTTTTCCCCAACCAGGAACAAATTGCCTGATAGGTGGGTGGGTCTTGACTTGAACCTATTCAAGCTGAGAAAGACCTAAAATACCTATTTCTGTCTTTCTCTACAAATGGTCTAAAGTTCAGACTTACATAAAAGCATCATCCTGTTCTAGAGGGATGAAGAGGTGGAGAGTCTGGGCCCTTTCAAAGAATGCTTAGCTACTTCTGAATTACGTAGTTGGTGTTGTCTGCTGTGACCCTGTTCTGGGAACACGTTCTCAGGTCTGGATGCTTGCCTGTCAATAGCATTTTTGTGCTGTCTTCTTCTTTTGGACTTTGCCCTTTGTGTATTGCCTGTTTCAGGACTCCAAATTCTATTCTGAGGTTGCAGATGCCTCTGTTCTTTAGATACTGAACTCGGGCTTTTTTTCTTTTCATGTTGTCCTGTTCAGATAACACAGGAAATGAGCCTTTAATTATGTTTTCATTTAAGTTATAGGGAAATGTTATTGATTTAAAGCCGAGGAAGTAGCAACACCAGCACTTAATAAGCAGCCGACTGTATGTTTTCATTAAGCCTGTGATTCCTGTAATCAACAAAAAGCAGTAAGTGGTTTGTAACCAGTATAGGCAGTGGTTACAGTACCTCTCAAGAGCAGGAATTACCCTGGAGATGCCAGTCCTTGACACCCAGGGTAGGTAACTAGGTAGCACTGTGAGCAATTTGTTCCTTATCGGACTGAGTGTTTATTATTTGCTGAATCCATTATGAAGTCAGCAGTTCACTAGCTAGTTTTATTTAGTCTTACAAAGTTTCACAGCTAGTCTGTGTTTCTTAGTGTTTTCCAGTGCTGGTAGTGTCAATAACTTTTAAAGCACTTTCTGTTGTCTTCCATTTCAAATCAGACATTAGAAACCCTTTTGCTCTTAGGTTCATGAGACCTATCTCAAGACCTGGAGGGCAAGATCTCAGGTTCACAGCAACCACTTCCCAAGACAGTTTTCAGCTTTCTTGCCTTCTCAGTTTCTCATTGTGCAAATGCATCTTATGCAGCCTTCCTCTCCTTTCTCTTTTAGGCAGAAAGGGGTGCCAGCAATATTTCTGTAGTGATCGAAGTCAGGGAAAATTCTCATCAGTAAAGACCAGTAGCTCAAAGAATAACAGACACACCTATAGAAGTCTTTGAAGCCTAGTAATTGAAATCAGTGCTGCATGTCATATTTGTGAGCGCACTGCGCAAACGCACTGCTTCTGTTGGAGTTTTTGATAAAGATGAGCCAAACACTGCAAGAGGACTTGAGAAGCAGTTGGCACTAAGGGGTGATGTGGGCCAGCATTCTAACACTTAATCAAATGGCTGTCAAAGCTCAGAGAACATGCTAACAATCAAAAGGTACTTTTATCTGATCTTAAATTTCCCTTGTAGTATGATTGTCTGTGATGCCTACCATACTGTTACTGCTTACGTGCATTTTAGGATCTGTGCATGAACACTGCCTGCGTATGACTTTAGGCTGCCCATTCAAACGCTTCTGTAAGCCACTAAAAGCCTCTTTGTGATATGTACATGGTTTGTATGGTACCCTTTTGTCCTGTGAACTTGGGTGAGATATAGCTTGGAGATGAAGCAGATCAAGAAGACGATCCTCCAGCTTCTGATGTTCACATTTCTGTTAGCCTTGCTCAAGCAGTGTGTGTGAAGGTCAGCCTGACAAAAACTTTTATCCAGAGTTGTGATGTCCTCTTTCTCTAGCCACCTCTATTGCTAGAGATACCTGAATTGATGAAGCACCTTCTGCTCTCTCTGTGTTCTGAGGAACATGGGGCAAGACACCTTTGTGAATCAGGTATCACTTCAGGAAAAAATTATAAATATTTTTTCTTTTCAGAGGCTTCCTCTTAGACTTGTCAACTTCAAGTCAAATGATCTATAAATAGCCCTTTCTTGTTGCTTCTTCACCTCAAAGCTGTCTGCATAAGGGAAGGGGGATCCTGTGGTCTTGTTCTCCGTATTGGGTTGCTGTACTGCTCACAGTCAGAGTGGTCACCCAAAGGCTGGCTTCTTCCTGGCAGACTCTAGATTAGGCCAGTTTGCTGGGCTTTCCAAGTACCGCCAAAATGAGTGAGGTCTTGGCTTTAGCAGAAGGCAGAAGAGTTGCAGGTTAGAGCCATCCCTGCTTGTATGTATCACGTCAAGTCCAGTAAGTGGAGAAAAAAAGTAGAAAAGCACCACTTAAAGCACACGTACAGAATGATGAGGCAATAACATGTCATGTTCCGGTGGAACTAGCATGCCTGCACAGCTACAGGGAACCTGCAGTAGGCCCACAGTGCTGGCTAGTTGTCAGCTCACTTGAACAGAGGCTTCTCTAAAATGCAGAAGGATGGGAAATGCAGGATACCATCAGCCACTCTGCCCTTGGATGCCTCAGAGGGGCAGCAAGCTGAAACAGGGAAGTCTTTGGGTGCGAAAGAAAATCAGACTAACTATTGCCAGGTCCATTTTGAAGTAACTCTCTGTGAAGTAGAAGCAATGACATCTTATGTATAAACTAAATGCTGGATTTTTAGTTTTCAAATTTTGCCGGGTCATAAATTTTATTTAATTTAACACATTCAACTTCAGAGTAAGGTATACTCAGGTTTAGCATTCTCTACTTAAACTGGGATGAGCTATCTGACTTGCATGATCTCAGTTCTGTTAAGCATTTGGACAAGTACAATAAGGTTTGGAAATCAAGGTCAAAGTTGATCAGATGCAAAAAGGTGATTCTTCCCACAAATTCTTGCAACATATGCATAGCTCTGAAAGTGCACAGTGATTATCAAAATCAATTTTTATTTAGAAAAAACACAACTGTTTCCTAGGTATAGTTAATCTATCAAAGAAATTTTGTTGTGATTTGGAGTTCTTGCTGCTGAGTGATACTCTGTTTCAAAAATAAATTCAAAGGTTCTTGTTTAATCACTAATAATCCAGGATTACAAAAAGTCCTGGTATTTTTTTTTGTTTGCTTTTTTTTGTGTGTGTGTGTGGTGTTTTTTTTGTTTGTTTGTTTGTTTTTCCATTTTAAAATAGTAATAGGTCTGCTTTAATTAGAAAAGCTCTAATACAGATTAAGGCATTAGGCAAACTAGAAATCCTCCCATCTCTCAGTGAAATTATGAGAGTGCTAGGAGAACCATTTAGATAATCAAGACTACAGGATACTTCATTATGCCATGTGCAGCTAGTCGTAGTACAATAAATATTCAAAACTCCAAATCATGAACTTTTCAGACTTAGTAGGTAGTCAAATAGCCTATGATCTAGGTAGTAGATCCTGCAAATCTTCACCCAAAT
Source organism: Anser anser (assembly GCF_964211835.1). NCBI lineage: Eukaryota > Metazoa > Chordata > Aves > Anseriformes > Anatidae > Anser > Anser anser. The sequence continues at coordinate 16,981,684 of NC_139731.1, read as the reverse complement.
AAACCTGATAAGGCTAATGATGTGAACAAAAGTTTGAAAGATTAGAAACCTAGCACCAGCAGTCCACATCGAGGCTATATAATAGCTCAGTAAGATTTATTTCTCCTTTATTCTATGCAGCACCAGTCAAGGTGGTGATCTAATTGGATAGAGCCTAGGGAAGAGTGAAATAAGCCACAAGGAATGAAGACTAAGAAAACACAATGTGATTTCCTTCAAAAGAAAAAAGTAATGATGACAGTAATGCCCCATTCATCTGTGAGACAAACAAACCGTATGAAAAGGGAATTAAAATTCCATGTACTTTCTGTCCAATGTGATAACATACTAATGGATAAAAATGATTAGTTTTGTTTGTTTTTTTTTTTTGCTTAATGAAGAATTCCAGTTTTCAAATCTCATTGGACTGTGTAAACCTCAAAGGATTTTCTGCTCAGCAGCCCAAAATTTGCAGTTTTATTATGGCCATTTAGTCAACCAGGCTTTTATTTCACTTTGATTGTTTCCTTGGAAATTTTTTGGTCTTTCTCTTTGTGAAAGTGAGACTTTTGAGATGGAAGATGTCAAAGGGATGTTGCACACAGTAATTTTTATATATATACACATATATATAATTAGCTTACAGTATTAATATAAAAAGTAGGTAGCTGCATCAAATGATTTTTTTTTTGAGTAATCTGAACCATCTGCCTCTAGATATTAAGGAGTTCACTCTTTAATCCAGATTATGGCTGACAAACTGGTTTTGGCATTCACGTTTCACTAGCGCTGTGCCCTTGAAGAGCTGCTGTGGCTGTAGAAACTCTCTTATGACTGTCAGTTTTGAAAACATTTTTTTTGTTTGGCTTGGCTTTCTTGTAGTTGTTTTCTTGTAGCTTTTTTTTTTTTTTTCTTGAGAAGAGGATGGCCTTCCTAATGAAAAGTATGTTGAGCAACCAGGTAAAGAATTTGGGACTTGGAGGTGGAGGGGAAGAAAACAAAGAAGAAAGCACTCCTTCCGACCCAGCAGCCGCTGCAGGAATGACCAGAGAGGAGTATGAGGAATATCAAAAGCAAGTGGTTGAGGAGAAGTGAGTACCTGATCCTTATTACCAGTATGGGGCTGATTCTTTGTAACTTTGTGCAGGTAAAAATAACCCAAGGAAAAGACAGACATTCCTAGGGTTAGGGTTAGCACTCCAAGCATTTATTTATTTATTTACGTTTAAGCAGAAAAGTCTTTTCTGAAGCAGATTTCCAAAATAAAACTTCACCAACTGTAAATGATAAACTATTGTGTTCCCCCTTCTCCACCTCATCCTACAACTCTTTCCTACACGGTCCTGCTCTCACCACAGCTTGATGTGTTGGATTAATTCTTAATTGGAGTTGCCTTATATATAACATTTTTTTCACATGTACAAAGGTGGTTATATTGTAGCAGTTGATTTTAAAATGCATATGATTTGCTCTCCTAGAACTCCATGTGTAGTACACTTTACATATATAATTCTTTCTTGGTCCATGTTTATCATGGCAGACACAGAAAAAGTAATGAGTGCTATGTAAAACAGCTAATATCTATCTAGAGAAAAGTTTTAAGATGGTTATTTCTTATAGTTGCATTTTCGGTTACTTTTCCTAAAATCTACTTGAATAAAGCAGAACTTTTCAGATGATTAAATGTCATGAATGTAATTTTTTTTTCTGTAATTATAATCTTTACCACTTGTTATGTTCCAATATCAAAACAGAAGTAAAATAAAGGACTTTTAGTGTAAGTCAAATCATGCATAATTACAAAGAAAACAATTGACTTTTAAATCTCAGGTGCATCTGTTCTTCTAATGATCAATTACATAATGGTTGTGTAAATCCTTCACATAAGATGATTATAGGTGAAAGGTTAATGACTGATGGAATTTGAGGTATCCAGGTCTGTATTTAGCAGCAGCCGTTTCTATCATAAAACCTTAGGTGGGTAACATTCACTTTTGGATAAAATGCAGAATGTTTTGCTATGTCTTTTTGTCACAGGATATTTGAAAGAGAGAGAATCAAGCCAGGATTCCTGGAATGGGAAAAATGCAGGAAAAACTATTATTTGTATGAAGTTTTCAAGTGTGGCACGTCTGTTACATACAGAAGTGTATTGAGGAGTCACTGCAGGAGCACTTCTGAAAGTACAATTTGGAACTACAGTAGGAACATCTGCAGTACTTTCAGAGAGAAGATGTGGCCGAGGACAGCACATGCTGTGTGGTTATGTAAATGTGTGTCAGAAATCTTTGGCACAGGCAGAACATCTGCTTTAGGGCTGTCTGGATTTTAACCCGCTTTCAGCTGTACAGAGTGGAGGTCAGGGAGGTGAAGTGCCTTGCTGGAGTCATATTCAGGCAGCGTTTGGCCCTTGATACATGACTGTCCTGTCTTTTTGTTTGTTTGTTTTGTTTTGTTGTTTTTCTTTAGTTATTTTTTGTTTTGTTTTGTGACTAACCCGCAAAAATGCAAGGACGGCTGTTTCTCAGCAAAATGCGTGATATGCAGAGACAAACAGCTGGCTTGTGCCAGCAGTCTCCAGCATGGTTCTAGAGTTTGTCTCCAGCATCACAGGAGTGTAAAAGCAAGAGGGGGGCACCAGTTTATGCTGTACACCAGCTCCTGGCTGTCATGCAACGACCCCTATATCCGTTTCCTGTAGCCACAAATCTTCACGTTTCTGGGAATAGCTAAATCCTCCAGAACAACAGGGTGTAAGATCAGGGCCCAGGCAATGGTGGAAGATTGCCAAGTCTTCCTGTGATGCCAGGACAAGTGAAAAGCTCAAATCTACCTGAATAGAAAATCTCCTCCTGCCCCCAAGCCTCACAGAGCACCCAAAGGGATCTGTAACATCATGGGGAGCACTACCCTGTGGGAACATATCCCGACACCAGCCTGGGCCAGTAAGGGCTCCTGTGGAGAAGGAGTGGGCAGGAGAAGAGGAAGGTTGAGAAAGAAGGCAAAAATGTGCTGGAAGTGCAAAAAAATCCCTTTTCCCAATCATCCCATCTATTACTGGCTGAAAGAAGTTTAAGATGGCTTCCAGCTGATGTGAACTAGTTCTTTTAAAAAATGAGAGAGAGAGAGAGAGAGAGAGTGATGCAAAAACTCTTATGTGGAAGCAGAGGAAAGGTAATATTTCATTTCAACACGACAAATTTTCAACATGACAAAATATTTATACTGGAACAAAAACAATTTTGCCTGAGAATTTCTATGAGGCTTCTTCTGGAAAAAAAAAAAAAAAGTGGGAAGGTGAATGATATCAAATGTTACCAGAAATCTTTGACAACGCACAGTTTGAAATAAATATCTAAGTAATCTAACAAAGAATTTTTAAATCGAATTTTTAAATCGAATTAAAGCATTTTATAAAATCACAGGCAGAAGAAGCACTTTTCCACAGAGAGAAGCTGTGGAATTAGTTGTGATAGGATGTTTTGGAGCAATAAATGATTCAGAAAAGACTGGGAAAATTTACAGATGACAAAAGCCATCTAAGGCTATTGAAGATGATGTAGGGCCAATTTCCAGCTCCAGCAGTCCCTAAACTACTGGATTTTGGAAGCTGGACAGTTATGATACAGGATGCCTATCCTGCTCTTAAATTCTTTCTTTGTCTGCTACTGTCCACTGTTGTAGACAGGACTCTAGGATAGGTGAACTTTTTGGTCTGACCTAGAAAAAACGTTCCATCACCATGGGTTTCCAAGCTAGAAGAATGTCCTGTTAGCAGAAGAGGAATATTGCCATCACTGTAAGTGCACCTGGTGGGATAAGCAAGGAACAAGCATAAATTTTCTGCTCTGTGTATTGGAATTGCTACAGTGAGCAATAACAGCCTGTACTGACACAAACTCCAGACAAGCAGTATTTCATTCTCCATAGTACTTAAGGGAGGTGCACCGAGAGCAAGCTCAGGATTCAGGAATTTGAGCCCCTGAGCATCACTTTGTTGTTATCGCTCCTTTTGTGCCTCTGAGCAAGTTACATGACTTCAGGAATATCTTCGGCCATTGTAAAAGACAGTATTTTATCAGTATCTTGAAGAAACTTTTTTTTTTTTTCTTTTCCTTTCTGATATCCAGGATGGAAAGAGATGCAGCCTTTGCACAGAAAAAGGCAGAGAGAGCCTGTCTGAGGGTTCATCTGAGAGAAAAGTACAGACTCCCTAAGGTAAGCCTGTAGTTTGTGACTTCACCTACCTCAGTGGCTGTTTTTAGAGCAGACAGCGCCCGTGCAGAACTCTGAAAGCAGCCAACTGCCTTCATTAGCAAGATCCCTGCTGCAGCTCAGTACAGAACCCAAGGATGCCACAGCTATGGATTTTCCTAGTGACTGCTGGTTTTAGACCCCTTTTTTCCTGCTCAGCAGATGAATTAAATGGAAAGATTCTTGTAGTAATCTCTGTAATGTCAGGTCTGAAATAAGAGACCGGGCAAGCTGGACATTTGGTCTGTCTGAGCCTTACAGCTAGTACATATGTTCTTAAATCAGCAACATACACCAGTTAAATAAAATATATATATATAATAATAATAATAAACCAGAAAGTTAATAAGCAAAACTACTGAAAACTCTTCTACAAGCTGGACACTTGAACTCTCCAAACTTCTGAATGCTCATTTGTACTATCGTCTTTCAAGTAGGGCAAACAAACTGTCCATTCTTTTTTTCTTTAGTGCTGCTTTTCCTTGTTGCTGCCTTACTTTGTAAAGTATTCCCAGAAAAAAAACAAAATGCAGATATCAGAAGCTGCAAACAACAGAAATCTGGAGGTTTGTTAAAAGCACGAAGCAGCCGTGATAGCTTCTGGATCGTGGCAGAAAGCCTAGGTGGCACTTATTTTGCGAACAGTCAGTCAGTCTCTTCTGTGGGAGTGAATCAGAGGAATTTTCTCCACTCAAGGTTGACAGAGGAGGTTGTTACACCATGCACAGTACTCCAGGGCCAAGGGGTATTTACCCAAGAGTTGTAAAGGACTTTCAGATTATGAATGGCCATGCTTACTGAGGTACGCTGTCTGCCATTGAACCTCAGAAGGTGGCAAATGTGAACATGTTTTCAAAAAAAAAGCTCCACAAAATATAGAGGGGAAAATAAATCAGTAACTGACTTATTTAAAGGAAATGTGGGGAAAACTACCAAAGATAGCTAGCAGATATATGGGCAAAAAGCACGTGATGGGAAGAAGAGAAAAAAGACCTTTGTGTCAGACAGCCCAACCTTTCAAATCGATCAGCATGCTCTGATGAGATGACTAATTATACGGGTGAAAATGATTAGTTTTAGTTAAAAAAAAAAAAAGGGAAGGAAGGTCCATGAAGTACTAAATATTTAAAAGCTAGGAGAAAAAGGACAGTAATGATCAGTCCTCACAATGGAGAGGGTAAGCAACAAGATTTTGAGAAAAATATGAGCTGTTTAACATATTTAGTAATTCGCTGGGGGAGTTCAATGTACAGAAGTGTTAAGGGTGTTGAAATGAAATCTTGCTTAAGCAGTTACAGGAAACGATAATGACAGTGAGTGAATGAGCAGTGAAACGCTGAATGAGGTGCACTGCAAGAGTAGTGAAAGGGGAAGAAAACCCTCCCTGTCTCTGCGTGTTATGGATGGGTGGTTTCAAATGAACTGCTACCAGTCAAGAAAGAGATCTCAAAGTCATTGCAAATGAGTCACAGAAAACATCAGAGGAGTCCTCACTGGTGTCTAAGGGGAAATAGAAAGTTCAAGAATCATTAGGAAAGGGATAGACACCAAAATCAGAAAACATTATTAGGTTACATTAGCAGTCTTTAACAACTTGAAACTGGAATGCAGTTTTAATCACTCTGTCTCAAAATGACAGGAGAACAACAAAAGCAATCTGAAGTATCGAATGGCCTTGGCACACGCATTGGTTAAACATGCCTGTGAGGGGATGCAATGGAGATGTGTCAATTCATGACCATTGTAAAGGAAGTAAATAGAGAACAATAATACACTATTTCTAAACATCAGATGAAATCACAAGTATTCCACAGAAAGTTTCAATCACTAGCGGAAGCCTGAGTGCTGATGTTACGTTAGATACCTGTTTTCTTATAGTTGTTAGATTAGAAGAATCCCATCCCTGTGCCCTACGCTCTGACTTTTGTTATCTAAATTCCTCTGAATATACAGTGAAAATATGAAATAACCCCCCCCCCCGTTTTTTCCCCCAAAGGACAAGGAATATTGTTTTCCACTTCATGCAATATCTCCCTGTCATCCGGAAGCATTTAGTGGTGCTCTACTCAAACATCTGTAAAGTTGAAGTTATATTTGGTTCCCATTCATTTTGAAGAAGTAACTGAAGACTCATCTGTGCAAATTACTACTGTGCACTTATGGACTCCCTAAAATTTGAGAGTGTTCTCTGGGCCACAGAATTGAAAGCCTATGAGTTAGTTCAACCAAGTGTTTTTTGGCATGCGGGTGTTGTCCATTTGTTATGCTTTTCCATTTTATCCAGAGTACGCTGCACTGTTTGCTCCAACACAGAGAAAATAACTCGGGATTCTGTGCTTGGAAAAATTGTTTTTATGTTATTTTGTAAGCTTCTTCAACAGGCAGGAAAGCAGTAGTATGGAACAGTGTTTGCTCAGAACTGCTACTGCCAGGAAATGTTAGAGTTTTTGAAAATTTAATTTATATCCCTCAAGGAAGCATTTTCTTCTTAGCAGTTTTGGAGTTTGCTTATATTACTGCTACTTGCCTGCCAGCTCTGAGTCATTACCATTTATTTTCTGATCAGTATTTCTCATTGTTTTGCTGGTTAATTAAAATGGAGGAAGGTGAAGAATCCATCATATCTACACTTAGCTGCCAAAAAAAAATAGTACGTAATGCAATACAGCCACTTAGGGACTCTGTCATCAATGGAAAGAAATGAGCACTTCTGGCCTCATCTAGCCAAACCTCCAGATAGATGTTTAAGGTGGAGTTGGCTCACCTCCCAGTGATGCACGCCTCCCACAGAAGGGGTCACATCGCTACGTTAGACTAGCTGAAGTTAGGCGAGAAGCATTCCACCCCTAATCCATAAGACACTGGTTCTTATACTCTGCTTTAGCTGGAATTAGCAAAACAATCCCATCTTTCACTCTATGCTCACAAACTTGAGCTTGAATCTGAACTTAGTGAGATGCTGGGGTGTCCTGAATTTCTGGGTTGGGTCCCTAAGCATTGCCAGCTTGGTTTTAAGAGGAGAGATCAGGCTGTGATCTCAAGTCTTACTGACAGGACAGTGAATAGCAGAAGATTTGGATGGCCTTGCAACTTTTGGCCTTGTTTGTCAGGCACTGTAGAGCACTACAGTGAGGAAATCAATGCACCAAAAGGCTTCGATATCTCCTGGAGAACAAGGAAGTTTATCTTTGCTTGAATCAATGCTGTCTTAAGCAGCGTTATAAATAGTTCCCAGAGACTGTGTAGTTTGGACTCTTACAAGGAGGGAGAAGAATATTTGTGTCTTGAGCTTACTGAATTTCTCTACTATGCACATGCATAACATTTATTCATTCTATGCTCTGGTTTCTCATCTATGGTTCAGCCTAGCAAGCACTGCGGCTCTGCACGAGGTGCCCGTGACACAGCTTCTCCAGCTGCTGTTGTTGGCCCGGCAAATTCACTGGGTAAAGGGGGGAAGCTCAGGAAGCACTCCCTTCCCTGAGCGCGTCCTGATACAGACGGCAGTGACTGCACTCCCGCAGCCTCCTGCCCTGCAGGGAGCCTTCCCTCTGCTGAGCCCAGGCTGCGTCTGTCCCTGGGCTCGGGTCTGTGCACAGGCACTGAGAAAAGGTCACTTCTGGAAAGGCTTTGCGGATTCAAGTTTGTGTAGCCTCCTTATTCCTGTATTGTTAAAAAGTCATGTGAGTTCTCCCAGTAATTACTGAGCCTGAGCACTAGTGGTTTATATGCTATTAAACTGCTCTTAGCCTGGTTACTCTTTCAATGCTTGCAAAGGATTTCTTAAGAGATTTATTTTTCCAGCTTCCTTAAGATGCACTTCAGGTACGTTATGTGAAATACAACTTCAGTGACTTGCTGAAATTTTGTCATTTGAGCAAATGCCTCCTGAAAATGCCTTCTGGCCATTGCCTGGATTTCCCTGTTTGCTTTTCCCTTCACAAATATTGTTACGACCTTGTGATCTGTGTGGTCTCTGTGTTTTTTTCCCTCTCCTGCAGTCAGCAGATTTTGGGGCTTGCTGGTCCATCAGTCACATGAAGATATGGATTTCTCTGTGTTTTGGTGGCTCTTGTCATGTCACTCAGCTTCCAAATGGGATGAACTGAGTTGTGTTTAAAGTCCTATGTTCTTGCTCTGTGATGCATAACTACAAAGGTATTCAGGTGATAAACTCCAAGGAATTTCAAGAAAATTAAGAAACCATCTTCCTCATTGATTTTGAGCCCAGGTAGATAGATTTTTTCTTATTATATCAGTGTAATTACAATATTCTAGCAGTAAGTAGCCCACATTTTCCAGCCCTTTCTGTTCTGGGATGAGACATTTAATTGGGATGATGGTCCTAGTCAAGGTTGAGAACTATCCATGAAACTTCTCCATTTCTATATTAATTAAGCAGCAGTGATGGAATTAATTATCAACAGGAAGTCCAACATACTCAAAATATTCTCCACTAACAAACTATTAATACTCCACGGTATTTCATTTGTGATTGCTCAGGGTTGCCATCACAGAGGTCATGTAACAGCAGGGAACACTGAGTCACCCCGAGGCTTGTTGTGACCCAACTTAAAGAAAAGCTGAAGGAAAAACCTTCCCAGGAGCTGCCGAGTCCTGCAATTTTAACTTTGTCAAAGCACAAGCATTGCAAAGTGGTTGTGCAAAGCTGAAGCTTCAATAATATCTTCTGATGTCTACCAGAGAAAAGTGTTTTACTGAAGTGAGGAAGAAAAATGCAAGGTTGCACAGCTGCAGACCTAGAGCACTGTGTTCAGCACTGGGGTCCCCAGCACATGGATGTATTAGAGTGAGTGCAGAGGAGGCCACAAAGATGATCAAGGACTGGAGCCCCTCTCCTATGCAGACAGGCCGAGAGAGTTGGGGTTGTTCAGCCTGGAGAAGAGAAGCCTCCGGGGAGACCTTACAGCGGCCTGCCAGTACTTAAAGGGGGCTGCAGGGAAGTCGGGGAGGGACTCCTTGTCAGGGGGTGTAGGGATAGGACAAGGGGGAATGGCTTTAAACTGAAAGAGGGGAGATTTAGATTAGATATAAGCAGCCCTTACTGCAGTTTTGGCCTCCGCTTGCTAGCCCCTCAGACACATTACCTGGCCTGATCCATGTACTGGGATCAAAGTCAAATGTAACTGAGTAATTTTAAAACCTATCCTAGAGCGCGTAGGGAATAAAATTGAATATGTATGCTTTTTCTGTGGAAAGCACAACTAAATACTAAAAAGTTGGCAACCATCTCTGATGCACTGTTTAAAGAATTACCTACTAAAACATCAAAAATGCCAGAAGTAAAGGATTTAGCAGTGAAGCAATTACAAATTAGGAAACAAATCAGGAAACCTAAGCTCAGAAAGTGATTATATAATGTAAACACCAGTTATAAATAATGTATTTCTTCTATGAGGTGGCAGACGCTGTGTCTAACCCTGAGCTGTCAAAGGCCCTCTAGTGCCATTTTCATAAAACTGCACCACTCTTATGTGAAATCACAATTATTTGCTTGAACCTAAAGGCAAACTTTGCAATTTGGTTGAAAAGTGAATGAATCTTGTGACTTAGATAAAATCACACCATTTGTATTTAACCAGTCTGGCAAGCCTCATTCATAATCTGTGGTGAAAAATGTTTTTTTTCTCTAGCTTTTAAAAACTTGTCTTTTTGCAACCAAAAGCAAGCAAGCAAGCAACCAACCAAAAACAAACAAACAAACAAAAAAAAAAGGGAAAATATTCTGTGGAGAAAGCCTCGCCTAAGCTACTTCCACTCACCCTTCCCTCCAAATGTATCAAAGTTGAACAAAACTTTCATAAGCAAATTTGAAGTGAATACAGTTTTATATAAAAACTCATTTCAGATCAACAAACTCTGTAAGGGCATTTGGCTTTTAAAATTATCTGAAGACATACAGTTTGTCATTTTCAAAAATGGAGGACTTCTGCTACGCCTATTGCTTCTCATATAAGTGACTCCTTTAAATCAAAGTATGATTGGCCTTCTGCAGGTTGCTCCCAAGGCCACACACTTACTTGTACTTAGACTCGTACTTACACTTTACTCTTTTTCACTGCCCAGAGGTCTTGGTATTATGGCTGAGTGTCCCTTTAAATAGACACACACGTCTGCACTGTGTAGTCTGATGTTTCCAGCAGGTACTGGACCTGCGTACCGCCTACGGACTGCACAGACCGTCTGCAAGACATTGGACCTGCCTGGGCTGAGCCGAAGCCGCTGAGTGCCTCAGCTCAGCCGTGCAGTCCTGATGAGGCAGTCAGACAGACAGACAGACAGACTGTGCATGCTGCCTGCACACAGCACAGGGCCCGAGGAACGTGCGGGATCCATGCTGTGTGAATAAAGCTGATTTTTTTGTTTCTGCAGGGGATGTGTTAGGGAGCAGTAGGCAGCTGCTCACAGCTATAGCCTGGCGTTGGAAAGTCTAGCCAAACACAACTCATCTTCAGATTCCCTCTGAACAGAATGTCTAACCAGAAGAGAAAGAGATATGCCTGGAGAAATGTGGATATATGTTAGCTCTGTGCATGACCTGTGTCATACATGGGATATAAGGAGCATCCACCATGCTCTTCTGTATTCATCAGCTGCAATATACCATTTGTTCTGGGCTGCAGGTACTCAACAGAATGACAAGAACAGAAAGAGGAAAAAAATATCCTGGGGGCGAGTTTAGTTACAGAAAGATTAATTATGCAAAACAGGGAAGTACAAGATTTTAAGTGGTTGATTGGATTGTTGGCCTAAATCTCTAGACATCAGCATTTTCATTAGTGGACATGTAGTAAAATAACATTAGATTATTTGTTAGGCTTTGTTTTCCTTTTTGGAAGCATGTGCTGAGACAGCTACTGAACAGCTTTTCCCCACATCCTCTTCACACTCCGTAAGGCCCTAAAAAGTGCTACTTCCAAAGGCTTAAGCATACCCACGTACCCAGCTCTCGCATAAAAGCCAGCGGAGCAAGGTGTCTCTGTGGTTTTGGAAGTCTCCCATCTGCAGTGCTCTCTCCAGTTCTGGGAGGGTGTTAAGGCCTCTGCAGCTGCCCCTGGCTGACCTCCTACCGGTGCACTGCTGCCTCATCGTGCCCAGGGCATGCAGCAGTGGCCTGCCCTGTCTCCAGCAGGATTTGGCTGTGGTACACACTAAGCACAGCTTCAGTAACAACTACAGAGGACCTGCCTCTCAGGTAGGACAGGAGCTCTAAGCCAGCAAAGAATTTATTAAGCATATACTTTGCTTCTCTGATTTGCAGTGGTTTCAAGTAATTTGGCAGGACATGCTTTTCTTTTCATTTTTTTCTTCTATTTATAGAAAATACTTCTACATTTATTGCATGAAGGTCTCCTTTCTTCTCACCAACATTTATAAAAACAGGAAAAAAAAAAGATATTATTACATACATAGCATATGTCCCTGAAAAAAAAAACAATTCTATGACACAAAATTATGCCAGCAAAATGCTCTCAGACTTGTGACAATGTAGACCAGCTACATTAGTTATTCTGAAAAATGCAAGTCATAGCAGGTAGCGCATTATGGGATAGAAACTCTGAATATTGCCAGTATCATTCACTAGCACACATTGCAAATGAAAGCATGAAACTCAGGACTAAGCAGGGCCCCCTTTTCAGTTCAAAATCTAAAGCTTCATGCTATCTGGGACAGATTTATAAGAGAAAGCAGTCCCTTAATGAACCTAATCCTATTAACAGAATTGTCAACTTAGGTTTGTCATCAGAAAGATGTTTTTAGTCGTGAGACATTTAGTCTGTGGACAACTTTTGCCTCTGCAGAGTACTCAGTGCATCACCTCCATACAAAACAAAATGCATTTTTACCACTTGTTTGAACATTCATTTTGAACATTCATGCCAGCTGATTTCATTCCACTTGCTTTCTTGTAAGCTGCTTTCTACACACACAGCAGGGCAGGGCCACCTTAGCATAGATCTGGTATCTAAGATAGGGTGAAAAGAGATGTTCCACCATAAGCTATGTTTTGAAAGCTAGTGATTTGATCTCATCTAGTTTAGTTTTGTTTAAAGAAAGGCTTCATCTAATATACCAGTAGTGTGGGACCAGACTGAGCAACTCCACTAACTATGGAACTACCTTGAGAAACTTCATTTCCAGAATCAGGGAAGAGATATCAGTAATTACTAGTAAATACAATAGAGAAGATCAGGCAGGAAAAGAAGATGGTCCTGGTGAGTTTGTGTTTGTGGGAACACAAATTACTTTCAGCATCCTTTTATTTGAAATTTGGAAATCGCACTGTCCCCTCTGTGGTTTTCCTGAAGAGCTCTGTTTATGGTCAGAGGAGTGTCATCCAAAAATGTGTATGCTAAAACCTTGCTAATGCGTAGTGATGCAAGTAATAACGTGTGCTTAAAAAACAAAAAACAAACAAACAAAAAAACCAATGAAACAACCAACCAAAAAACCCTACCCAACAATAAACCCTTTTATTCACTTCTTGCCTTCTACTTCATCCTGCCCAGTGCCCTACCTGCAGTCCCAGCACAGCCATGGACATGGCGCAGGAGAGGCTCGCGGGGAGAGGCCAGGCCAGCACCGTGATGCTGCATCGCTCGCGGCAGCTCCTGCTCGCAGGTCAAGTCGTCGGTGAGCTCTGGTTCTGTACACAGCTGGTGCGCTGCAGGGGACAAGGGACAGGATCAGGTCTGGGTTCTCCTACCCGGGTCCTCCGGGTCTCTGCATATAGGCACAGGTAAATTTTATGGCAGGAAGCTAACCAAAAGGAAAATTATGTATCACTTAGTGATGCTGGAAAACAGTTTGGCTCCACTGGGGATTAGTCAGTAAGCTTTCATCACTTTTGCTTACAGACTTGATATAAATAGCCTGTTTTCTGCTTACAGCTGCCTGCCACGTTTGTACAGAGAACTTGGTGCTGGATCGTTCCCTTAACAAAATGGATCTGGCCAAGTCTGATCCATTGACCCCCATTACTGCACCAGGTGCGTAATCGGGGTCAAACAACATTCCCAGGCACTTGGACTCCAGCATCTGTGCTGTTGAATCGTCAGAATAGTGTCTGTCCCGGTTTTGGCCTGGGCATTCTCCCAAGCAGTTCCCAGGGCTGGTCTGGGAGCTGGGACAGGCATTCCCAACAGGGAGTTAGATGGGACCACCCTGTTTTGTAGGGCAAGAGAGCTCAATAGCATAGCTGTGGGTTGTTGCAGGCCAGCTGGCCTTGGGGCAAGAGACCAGTGCCAGGCATATGTAATTTGCTAGGAATAGATGTTGTTTCTGTGTTCTCAGAGACCCTAAAAGGGTGGCTGAGCACTTGCAGAGACCTGGAGACTATGGAGATAGGAGAGCTAATTCACGAGGAGACAGGCCATTCAGCCTGCTGTAGGTTTACTAAGGGAAGGGGGGCTTTCTTTATGGCTTTGTCAGAGGCCACCCCAACCTGTCCTATCCACCAGCACTGCCTATCTGGGATGCTGTCTCTGGTCCAAGATGGGTGTATTCTGATGCAGGGTAGTGCCTCCATCACTACCGGAGCCGTACCTGGCTTTGAGCGAGTAACGGTCCCCGCCTGTGTGCATGTTGGGACAGCAGGGAGCTGCAGACCCTGCTTGCACTCTGATCCCAGGCTGCTGCCTGCAACTAACAGACATAATTGTGCATTTCCAGCACCGCATTCCTGCTCCGGGCTTCCGAAAGTGTGTGCTTGGAGCTGCATGCTCACTGTGTACACAGATACTTGCAGCAGCATTTACCTGACTTTAAGAACATTCTGTGGGAAAATTGTCCCATCTCTTCTTGTGAGAAAGCAAAGCTTGTTTCCACCAGGCTTAAAAACAAACAACAACAACAACAACACAACAACCTCCCCCCCCCCCCCCCCCCAACACTGGGTAAAATCAGATGTTTAAGGTAATGTTTCCATTTAAACATCCAAGTAACAGAACCAGATCTGACAACTTTTAGAAGAAAAAAGAAGAGGTAATGTGCATCTTGCTGGCTTCTTTGCTTGCTGTTGAGCAACCCTCCTGTGTTGGAGCTCGTATTAACTCTACTCAAGGCCAGGCTATATATCAAGAGGATAGAAGCAGGTGGAATTTCAGTGACTTTGGCAGAATTGTGCTGCTTTCCACCACATCTGTATATATTCATCTTTGGTCAGAGATCACTCTGAAACCCCAAACTGTGCCATGCATCATGTCTCAGACTTCAGCAGGACAGGGGACATTGCTGCAAAAACATGCCAAACAGTAATTCAACTTGCCAAAGTTGCCTTCATGTGCATTGTATGGCCATTTCTCCACATAATATACGCTAGCATGCAGTGATGATAAATTATAAGTAGTTCTAAAGGAAAGAAAATGTGTCATTGGCTGCTTAGGAGGACTTCTTCAGTAAGTAGCCCAGTATCTTTTTATCATCCTGTACTGTAATGTGGGACAGTTTCAAAAGGAAAACTCCTCTGATAGCTATTGCTTGTGGATTAAAAGCTTAAACCATTGCTCCTGCTACACAATCAATAAAGAACAATTCTGCTGATTGGGATATTGTTACTAGCTCCCACAGATTTGATGGCAGCAAACCATATTCAACAGGATTAAGAGATCTCCTTACTCATTTTAGCTACATGATTGAGTAGCATCAATCATGATAAACCTCTCTGTATTGTTCAGAAGAAATGGGGGAAATCAGATTGAAGGGAAGTATAATTATTACAAGCATAATACTGTGCAAGTAAATGTAACAATAAATAGTGGCTATGCAGTCAAGCATACCAGTCTGCTTGTTCTTGCAAAAGCCTGAAACTACACAGCCATTGCTCATATACATCCTTCCATTCACTCTTGCATTCATTCATTCATGCAAACCCAAGACCCCTCTCACTCTCAAAAACACCTCCTGCTGACAGCATTGCTACTTATTCATATCAGGCCTTTGCTGCTGCCATGCTTCATTTTGGAGATGTAATGAAGCATTAATGCTTATCTTTGATGTGTGAACTGCGTCAAAATATCCTGTTCTTCTGAGCTCAGGATCCATCAGAATCCACAATAAAATGTGAACAAAATCGCCATTGTTTGAAAAATTGACATAGCCCCACTGATAGAGTGTTTCAACAGGCGGGCAGGAAGCAAGTGTGCCTAGTGCTTACTGTATCTCAGCCCTTTTAATTGCTTAACCAGTTCCTTCTCTTGTCTCTTTTTGCTTTCTCAGACGTGCACCAAACCTCCATCCTTTCTTTTGTTAAGTCCTCCTATTATCCCACTTACCAGCACTACAGCATTGCTCTGATTATGTGCCAGGCAGCCCCTGCTCTTCATCATAACTTGGAGTGCCAACCAAAGGCCTAGATAAGGTTTAGACATGGTCTGGTGAAGATGGAGACCTTTTCTCCAGTAATTCTAAGTTTTCTTACACTGTGTGACCTTCGTATTGTGAGAAGTTCTAAGTAGAAGATACTTCATATTAAACACTCAAACTGGGCAGGCTCCTTTTACAGTTCACTGAAAACCTAGAAAGACCTCAGTTGTGTCAGAAATCCTATTTGCATTAATGCAGCTTTCTTGATGCCCCTCTTCCAATGCAAAGGGACTTAAAAGGGGAAAGTCATTTACTGTCCCTTCCCATTGCTAGAACAGCGAGCTGCTACAGGGGCTTGGCATTGGCATGGCCGAGACAGAAACTGCAGGGCCTGTGTCAAACCTTGCTGAAACCAGTTTTCGATAATTACCAAATCTCATCTCTCCCTTACTCTCTCTTGATTGCAACTGCTGCAGGCCATTTTCCAGTCTATTCTCCTGTGCATGTCTACCTATTAAAATGGCAGGTATCCAGATGAAATGCTCTCTGGTTTAATATAAAATCTTGTACAGTATGAGCATTATCTTTTTTTTTTTTTTAACTATTATTATTTAATTGCTTCCTAACAGAAAGCATATGAAACACAAAAGTAGTAGCAACCTTCCAGGTTGAAACTCCAAAACAGGAGTAGAAAAGAAGTTTCACAACTAGTGTGACTTGAATGAAACTGAAGTATTGAACAAAGTGCTGCTGATATACTTGTGGGTACTTGTAGACCTTAGCATAGTGAGCTTTTTGCAGACCTCATTGCATACATGTGTGTACAGCACCTGATTTGGGAGGGGGGCTGCTATTCATTATGTAACTGTAGGCGATAGTTACGCATTGCATGATAGTGGTAGATAATTCAGTTCTGGGGCAGAAGATTCTATTCATGATTACAGCCCTGTTGCTACAATATATTTCAATGCAAATATCTATATGGTGAATTTACTTGCTGATCCATTCTCTAATACAAAAGGTGGAAAGCAGTAAAGCTGATCAAATAAAGCCCTGTGGCTATTAGGCTTGCATTATAAATAGGACCTATTTTTACTTTAAGCAAAATATACGTCATTTAGCAGCTCAGATTCACACTGTTTTTAACTGTCATTTATTTTACCTTCCCAACTGTAATGAAAACAAAAAAGTAGTCTATCAGGCAAATGCCATACTTATTTTCATATAATGAAATGAATGGAGGATTAACAGCAATCTGTCAATAACCTGAAAAGAAATGGCAGAAAAAGTGAGTTTACTTTCTATGTTAGGTAAGAAGAGCTAACGCCTACCATGATATTCCAGTGGCCAGTTTCTAGGAAGTTGACCTCCGTCACTCAGTACCTGCATCTGTCTGACTCCGGGGCAGCTTCCAGCAGGCCACTGGAATACCAGTGGTTTTCTTCCTGATCTTGGCTTGGGTTCTACAAACTGACACACCGCCTACTTTTACCTGAAAGCATTACAGATTCACAGCTACAGCCATCCTGGCATGCATGTGGAGCACAAAGTAGCCTTTTATTTAAAAGTGTAGTATCTTAATTTGCCTATATACATACATACATACATATATATATATGTATATAAGAAAAATTGCAAAACCCAAAGCGTCCAGTGCTGAAGGGAAGGGTAACCAAGATGCAGCCCAAAGCTTGTGCAAGACAGCAGCACAGCCTGGGCTGTTCACCTTCTCAAGGAGGTAACTACAGTGGGACAGCCGCAAGCCTCATGGAAAGACTAGCCTAGTGGTGAGCGCCCTAATGAGGTGTGCCAGGTACTGCTGCCCTGCGGGCAGGACCCACACCAACCAAACCAAACAACCAAACAAACGAACAAAAAAGAGGCTCATTAGGTCCTGGGGAAGCAGAAATACTCTCATGTACTGCTTTTATTTTCTGTTTTGTATCAGAGTGAATTGGATGAGAATCAAATACAGATGGCTGGAGATGATGTGGGTTTGCCAGAAGACCTTCAGAAGATGGTGGCAGAAGATCAGGTAGAAGAAGAGGACAAGGACTCTATCCTGGGACAGTTGCAGAATATTCAGAATATGGACATGGATGCGATCAAAGAAAAGGCACAAGCCACCTTCACTGAAATGAAACAGGCTGCTGAGCAGAAGTGTTCTCTGATGTAGAAGAGGCACCGCTATCCCAGGGCTGTGAATTCAACCTTGTCTCATGGGAGTGGGGGGTGAGGGCAGGCAGAGGAATGCACTTAGTTCTATAGAAGTAAATGTAAATATAAAAGAGAGAGAGAGAGACTTTAAAACCTCCAGGGGGTCAAAAATTAAGTGCTGTGACTTGCTTAGTGCAAAGTTAGAAATGATCCTAATTTTTTAACATGACATTTTTCCCTGGGAAAAAGATGGCTTAAAAAAAAAAAGCAAATATTGGGGAAAAGATGTGCCTTTTTCCATTTTTTCAAACTGATCAAAATGCTACTAAATGTATATTTTTTATTAAAATTGTGCTTCTGTTGCATAACATATAGGTAATCACTCATTTAATACTGCTTTCAGAAGGAAATATATATATCTGTAATAAAATGTCTGTTTCAAACATTTTGAAAGAAAATCAATATTCAAATGTTGACATTTTTTGCAAGACCTTTTTTTTAAAAAAAATGTTTTTGGACACCTCTGTACTACATATAGCAAAAGGCAAAAAGCATAAAATGCTACAGCTTGGGACAATAATGTCATTGTACATAGGAACGAGTGGCCTTGTAGGAAACCAAGGCTTGGTAGCTATCAGTGAACCACAAACAACGAGCAATGCAGATTCTTCCAGGCTGCTCCAGTGTCGCATCCTGCCGGTCTTCAAATGCAGCTCAAATCTAAGCTGTTAGAACTGCCCCTCTTCTTGGCTTCTGTGTGAGCCACATTCTGGGGCTTGGAATACCAGCATGTAACTTGTATAGGCTGAAATGAGCTCACTGCATTTATTCTAGGAGGTAGCTCCGCACAGAGCTAAACATAAACCTGGCCTCCCTGGAAGACTATGCCCAGGCAGCGCACCCAAACCCTGAGAAAAAGTGTGTCTTTCGCTGGTGTTGAATGACTGAGTCCGCAGCACAAGCCAGACCCATTTCAACAGCCTTAGGTTCAGGACCAAGCAAAATTCTTTTTTTTTTTTTCTTTTTTTTCTTTTTTCTTTTTTCTGTGGAGAAGCTAAGCGGGTGCTGGCCTGACAGCTCCCACTCCTCACCAAGGGGGGCTGATGCTGGGTAACAGCTAGAGCAGCCCAGCCCCATATGAGCACCCAGCTGGCTGCGTGTGCCACTGGCCCAGAGCCCCAAGCAACCTGGGCCAGCACAGGGCACCTCTCTGGCCCTGCGGGGCAGAGCCCTGGGCTTAAGGCAGATGTGAACATCGGTCTGTCTCTGCACTTGCACGGCAATGATAGCTATCACGCATGATAACCCATACAGGGGCCATACTGCTCTCACACATGGCTGATGCATACAATGCTGCTCATGAGGAGCCCAAATATTCTGTGAAATGAAGTACTTTGTAAGTTCTGCAAGAGCTAGTCCTTGAATGAAATATGCAGGTGATTGTGTGTAGCACCTTCCTACAGGTTTATAAGTCTCTCTCTTTCTCTGTCTCCACCCAAACAAGTAAAAATATTCATTCAATATGAATAAATCCACTAAATATGATTTGTCTCCTTTCTTTCTCTTTCCTTCCCTCCTAGCTTCCCTTCCTCCCTCTCTCCCTTCCTCCCTCCCTTTCTCCCTCCCTCTGCTCTGCTCTGCTCTGCTCTCCTCTCCTCTCCTTTCTCTTCTCCAAAGCACAAAAGATTGGTCTACAAAGCACAGAGTGCACTCCAGATGTGCAATTCACCCCGTTCTGAGTTCCCTTTGCCAGTGCTGGGTCATGTCCTTCACCACCTGTGGAATGGTGGTGGCTCTGCCAAGCCCTGGTGAGTTAGAGTTTTGTGGAGAAAAATTGGGTGGTCCTATGGATTGGCTTTGTGGAAGGCCCCACCACCAGCAGGGAGGATCTTCTGGGGGCTGCAGAAGACAGCTGGGTCTCCTCAGACTTAAGCACAGGAAGAACACCTGCCTCTGTACCTGGCAACTTAAGTCCCCTCACTGGGGCAGCACAGAGCAGCTTGCCACATGCACTGGGACGGCACCTCTCCCTGCAGAGCGGGACAACAGCCACCCACATGCACAGCGGCAGTGCCAAGGGGCAGACAGACACAGAATCTGCCACGTGCCTTGCGTGCAGTGCTTTACTGGTCACTTGGGAAGGAGGACAAATTCTCCTTTTCGGCAAAACCAGCTCTGCAGGGGGGGGGGGGGGGTGCGGTAAGGAGGGAGGTTTACCTCTCTCCTGCTCCAGCACTGTGCTTGGTGCCACGACTGCCACGGAGCACCGCCCTACCACCTTCTGCTGCAGCACTGGCATGGCACATACAGCCTGGCCACAGACCCTGTCAATCCTGACCCTGGCTTGCAAGCAGATGTACCAGTTTGACCTCAGACCTGCACAATGATCACTGGGCTGTGTGTGATGCTGGTTACACTCACCAGGCCTAGACCCTGACTTGTGGACAAACTTCCCAGTTTGGCCTTGGACCCACCTCCCCATCGCCATTCTGCTTGGCCATCTGGATTCTCTGGTGAATCCAGAGAGCACCTGCAGGCTGCCCTTGTGCCTCCACGAGCCAGAGCAGGGCTCAGCCCTGGCTGGAGAGTCCCTGTCCTGCCAGCTGTGCACGCTGCTTGGTCCGATCCCGCTGGGAGCTGCTGGTACTGGGAGCTGGCCATGATGCCAGAGCTGCCAGTGGAGAGGCAGACAGAGGTGGCAGATGCTGGCCCTGTCGTCCATGGGACACCTCTGTGCAGGAGGGTTCTTGGCTGCATGCGATCATCTTGGGAAAGCTTGGCAATGACTACTCAAATCTAAGTCGCAAAGTTGTTTTAAAGCCTGTTATTAAACATTTCCCCCACTGCAGTCCCCAAGAAAACATGCTTCCCTCTGTATTTATATAAAGCTGGTAGGTGTCTCCATACCATTTTGTTACTTTACAGGGTGAATTATTTTATCTCTAAAACACCACAGTAAACAAGTCTAAGACTTTTGACCTTTGAATTAAAATGTGCCTGGGACATCCTGAAAATCTTATTGAAAGCAGCTGGTGGTTTAAAGGAGCTAATTAAGTTCGTCAGCACATATAGGATCAGCATTTTCACGGTTTAAAGGGTCAGAGAAGAAAGTACAGTCAGAATCACCAAACAAGTGATTAACAAGATTCCAAAAAAATGTCAGGGTTAGCAGAGGCAGGCAGGGCTGGGAGGTGGCTGGGGGCTGGCGCGGGATGGGTCAGGGCCCGCCATCCATGGCAGGGGATGCTGCCTGGCCCTGTTCCTGGCCACAGCCAAGCTGATCTGCTGCTGGAGCAGCCTGGGCTGTCTTTGGCACCATTTTTAGAGTTGTACATGTAAAAACTCTCAGTCCTGCATGGCAGAGCCAGGCTGGGTCGCATGAGGTGCTGACCTCTGCTCCAGCTGGCATCTCCCTGGGCTGCCAGGGCTTGCGCCTGCTCCCGGGCTGGCACTGGGCGTGCCTGGGGCTGGTGGGGCCGGCGCCGCTGCACCAAATCGTCCCCGCAGCTCTGTGTGGGTCAGCATGATGGCCAGGGCCTGGCCGCAAATCTGCCCTGCTGGCTGACCCCGGGCAGCAGCGCGGCTCATCCCTCTGGCACCAGCTGTCCCCATCCTCCTGCAGCAGCTGCGGAACTACGGGGTAAAAACTGCCCTGGCTCCCACAATTGTCTGGGGATTCAGGAAGTTGCCCCAGGCGCTGTCTGGAGGAGCCATGTGCTTATTTTAGAAGGCAGGAGTGGTGGTGCCAGGCAGCAGAGGTAGTGCTGAGGCCCCGCTGGGCTGCGGGCAGGATAGAGGGGCTGACAGTGCACAACCGTGACAGCCGGCACCCCAGGACCGCCACTGCCAGGTGGCACCTCTGCCACAGGAAGCTCCCAGTGACCCGTGGGCAAGGGCAGCAGGCTTGGGGCGAAACCAGCGGACCCCAGAGACGGCAGGGCCCGCAGCACTCCCAGCTGCCCGCATCCCCAAGCAGCCAGCATGGCCTCTGGAGTGCAGGGATCCCTCAGAGCTGGGCACAGCCATCAGCCTCAGGGGTGCAGCATTTCTCAGGGGTGAAGCATTCACAGGGGCTCAGCACTGAGGCCTCCCCACAGCTCATTAGGTACTTAGCCCTGGGGACAATTCATAGGGAGCCTGGAGCACAGCGGGCAGGCGAGCAGCATGCTGACCCCGATCTGACTCAATGGATATAAATAAATGTATATAAATACATCAGTGTGTATAACTACATCAATCTACATAAATACCTGAAGAGACGATGCAATGAAGAAAAAGCAGGCTCCTGTCAGCGGAGCCCCGGCGGCTCCCCCTGCCCGCCAGGCCGCACT
Source organism: Anser anser (assembly GCF_964211835.1). NCBI lineage: Eukaryota > Metazoa > Chordata > Aves > Anseriformes > Anatidae > Anser > Anser anser. The sequence goes on along the minus strand of NC_139731.1, from coordinate 16,959,638 downwards.
TCCGGGCCGGGCGGGTGCCGCAGCCCCGGCCCAGGCTGCCCAGAGAGGGGCTGGGGGCTGCTCGGGGAGGTCTCCAGCAGCCGCCTGCACGTGGGGCTGGGCACCCTGCTCGGGGGGCTGCCGGGCCGGGGGGGCCAGGGGCACCCGGGGCTGCCTGCCCACCCCGACCGGTCTGTGAGTCTGGGATTCTGATTATGTGAAGTCTTAAGGACAATAAAGTAAGGTCTTTCACTAAATAATCTTTCTCCTAAGGCTGCTGGAACCTAAAGAGTTAGTGCATGTGCATGCATGTTTGTGTGTGCATGTGTATGTGTGTTTTGTGCACGTGTATGCAAATCCATGTGTATATATGTGCATGCACCTGTGCGCGTGTGTGCATATGAGTATGTGCTGTATGTGCTGTATGTGCACATGTGTGTGTGAGCTGCACGGAAGAGCAGCAGATTAAAAGCGTTAGGTCACATGGGAGCTACTGCTGGACCTGCCCTACCTGGGATTTGGGTTCTTACAGTTAATAGGATCGCTGGAGCTCAAGGCCGTCATCCCATCAAGATAAATGTCTCTGGTGCCCACTTTTAAGCAATCCGAATTCAATTAGGCTAATTGGAAAACAAGTAAAGAAGGATTTCATTAATATAGCCATACAGCGTGAACCTCCACTCCCCCGCCCTGGACGGATGTTCAAGCGTGGCAAACCCAGTGCCCGAGCCCTCGCACCAGGCCCGTGCCACTCACCGTCCTGACGTGGCCACCCCCACTCCTGCTGCAGCCATGGCTGCTCCCGTGCCCGCCACCAGGGCAAGCACTGGCAGCAGCTCGCTCCAGCCAGTGCTCCCTGGGGTTTCTGTCCTGGTGGGGAAAAAAAAACAGCTCTCCTAGAGACGGAGGAGAAAAATCCCACCAGAAAGGAATCAGGAGGTGACTGTCAAGGTACAAGTGCTGAAGCGATGGGGAGGCAGCAGCTTTCTCATACATCATGCTTTCAAAGAGGTTCTTGAACTGCAAATTTCCAAACTTCTGCAGAGAGAAAAGCAAAGTCAGTTTTTATAGCTTTTAACAATCTGTGATGTGATTCAGAGCATGCAAACTGCAGCAGGGTACAGGTTCCTGCTGGATGAATATTCCCCCCACATTGTCAATTTGCTGTCTGACCTTGAAAGTCCTGTTCATCTCTCAGGGTGGCAGTCCCTGCTGAACATCACTGGTCTGGAGAATGATTTCCCACCTGCAGACTGACTTCAGCTTCAGATGTCTTCTCTACAAGGCAGTAAATTATTTCAGCTTGACATAAAGACAGGAGAAAAGGAAACAAGATTCTGGGGCATTTTATGGTGCCAATTTCACTGTGCAAAGCCCCATCCGGTACACCTGTCTTAACAGCATCAACAGGTTCAAAATTATTCCCATTTACTCTTCATTATGCATAAACCAGAAGTAGGCATCGGGGACAGCTGTACTTTAGAGATTCTCCATCTCAAGAATTCTTGTTAGCTTCCAAACATAATTTCAGCAATAACTGTCGTAACAATGCATTGAAAAAAAATAATAATAAATTAAAAAGGTGGTGGAACAGGGGCCACCTTTGGAAAGGCAAGTAATAAATCCCACCTACTTGGTTACCTAATGAATATTCTCAGATCTGATTGCCCTGTACATTTCCAAAGAGAAATGGTCTTTGTGAAGCTGTGATATACCACAGCATCAATTTTTTAGGCTTCATACCTATGAGACATATCCCAGGAGACTGTGACAGCACAGGATTTAGCTAGCAGCCAGTGCATTAGACCCAAAAGGAAATGTTCAGATGCTTACCTATCATTCGCCACCCTAAACTCTGTTAGTCTCTGACTGTTAGAGAAACCATCAGAGTTTCTGTGCTGCAGTCAGAACCTCCCTCCTCAGCGCCATCTGATGCCTCCTGTGTGTGTCAAGGCACCGCACTCTGCGTGCATAAAGCAGGGCAAGAGAGAAAAGGCAGCTCCAGAGCTGGAAGAGACGGAGCTGGTCTCTGCTCTGCTACAGTTTTTTCCATATTTTTACATGTTTTGACCCGGGGAATTGCTGCTTCCTTCAGCAACTCCACTCCCCTGCAAAAAGGATGCTACAATGACACAAACAGCTCTAGACAGAAAATACACCTGTAATGATCTACTGCTGAGGAGGGAGGAGCCTGCTCTACTGGGGAGGAAGGTCTCTCATGTACGGTGTGCAATGTGTACCCTGCTTTGGGGTGGAAGTCTTCTGCTGTATGTCACGTTGCAAGCAATAGCAAAAATTTTGAGTCTTGTTCCTGTATTTGCCAATTTTGACAGGAACCTGAAAAGCTGCATTTGTGCCAAGATCCAATACCCTTAGTGGCTCTTAACTGCCAGGCCAGGGTCTGACCGACAGGCTTATGCTGCCTCATCTCACCTTGCTTACCTTGCTTTTTTTTTTTTTGTGTGTGTGTGTGTGTGTGTGTGTTTGTGTGCTACAACAAGCAAAAAGGATTCCCAAGTGTGCCCAGGGTTTCTGGAGGAACAGGCATGTTTTGTTCTGGTTGTGAGTGCCATAAAAACCCAGCTCCAAATTAGAAGAAATTAGGGACATTGCACAGTTCATTCATCTTCGCTAATGGAGTTCTTGGGAAATACACATGTAGATTAAAGGAACACAATGGCCCCTGGCTGATTGCTTTGAGTACCCTCCAATGCCCCTACAATGGTATTGACTTGCTTTTTATATCGTGCACAAAAGCCATACTAACCTTTTTTTGTCTCTTCTGTTGGCCTCTTCCTTCTTTGCCAATGGATGGCTGAGCTTCCTCCCACCCCCCCCCTCCACCTCCCCCTGGAAGCAGTCAGTGAGGGCAGACCTCACCTGGAACTATTAGGAAAAGCTGCTGAGCTACAACAAATTAACTTTGCGACATCTGACCATAACCCTTAAAAAGGTGTGGTTAAGGGCTGAAGCAAACACTGCCAATCAGGAGGAAGACACAAAAATGCAGTGAAGATTTCCTGAGGGAAGCAGTCGTACCTTTCAGTAGCTAGTGTATCTGGAAGAAGCAGTACTGATGTTTTTCATTCACATACACCCTCCTCAGGCTCGAAATGGAAGCATCTTCGAAGCTAAATGCAGGCTGAAAACCACTCTGGACGCTATTGTGTTTTTTACTTTAGCTGGGACAAAAGATGGTTGGTACCTCAAAGAAATGGGCAGGTGCTAGCAGGAAAAAGTGATAAAGAGAAGGAAAGAGAAAGGCAGGGAAAATAATAATGCAGGAAGAAGTAAGTTGGAGGCAGGAGACACGATGCTGTTCCCCAGTTAGGACTGTGCGGAGCCCATGCCCTCCACCAAGCCCGGTTCAAAGCGAGGCGTGGGATTCAGCTCTCCACCTCACCTTCAAAAGCAAACTGTAGATGTCCCATGCACCCTGTCCTGCCCTCTAGCCTCCAGCCCCACTCCCTCAGCAGAGGACAGGGATGTCGAATTGGCTCCGCTCACATGGCCTGTCCTCTGTCCTCTTGGGAGTGATACCAACAACTTGAGCCCAGACACCATCCCCCCCGCGCCGACACCTCCGGAGCCCATCCTCCCGAAAAGCCCACGTGCGTTTTCACCTGGTCAGTAAACATGACTTGGAAGGCTGCCGGACCCAGGGCAAGTACCCCGTCGGGGGACCACAGCATCAGCTTTTAGCCCCGGTGCTTTTCACCCTCTGCATTTAGCCGCGGGACAGTGCCACGGCCCCCTCCCGCCTCTCATCTGAGATGAAAACCGCCTCCGCGGCCGAGGCGCCCTCCAAAGGCACGGGACGGGCGTGGGCTGGAGCTGCCGGGGAGAGAAGCGAGTGTGCGGGGGTGCTCCGGGAGCCCCTTCCCCGGGCCCGTCCTCCGCGCTGCCGGCAAGCGGCCCCCGCGGCCCCGGGCCCCGCCGTGCCGGGTCGGTGCCCCCGCCCGTCCCACGACGGCTTCCGACGGCGCTCGGCCGGCCGCGGGGCTGCAGCGGCGGGGCCCGGCGGGGCGCCCGGCCAGCGCCAGCCCCGGCGGCAGCGGGGGGGCCCCCAGCCCCGCCTCGGGTGGCGTCGCTCGGTGCCGTCCGGGGCCGGCGGGGCGGGGAGAGGCGGGGGCAGTGGCGGCGCTGGGGGGGACGGGGGGGCGGGGGGTCAGCGGGCGGCGGCGGCGGGGCCCTGGGGACGCCCTGCCTCCCCGCCAGGCCGGAGCGGCGCGGGGCCTCGCCTTCCCTCTGGCCCACCGCCCCCCGGCACTCCTCCCCCGCCCCGAGGAGGCCAGCCCGCCGGGCGGCGCCGTGCCAGAGCTGCCCGCGCCGCCCCGGGGCCGGGCGGGAGCGCCGCCGCGCCGGGACCCCAGGCCGGCCGCCCCATGCACCCGCCCGGCGCCCCGCTCGCCATGGCCGAGGGCGCCTTCTCGCTGTCGGCTCCGGCGGCGCGCAGCCCCGGGGGGAACCCGTCGAGGCTGCACAGCATCGAGGCCATCCTGGGCTTCACCAAGGAGGACGGCCTCCTCGGCCCCTTCCCGCCCGACGGCGGCGCCGGCAGCGCCAAGGAGGCGGACAGGCGGGGTCCCCGGCACGGCCTCCCCAAGATGCCCGGGGAGCCGCCGCCGGCCGAGCGGCAGGGCCGCCCCGAGCGCTTCCAAGGTGAGCGCGGCGGGCGAGGGGCGCCGGGTCCCGGGCGGGCGGGCGGCTCTCCCCGCGGCCCGGGGCGGGCCCGGCCGGGCGGTCGCGCTGCCGCTGACTCGCCTCTCTCCCCCCGCAGAGCCGTACTGCCCCGGCAGCGCCAGCCCCGAGCTGCCCGCCGGCGGCGGCGAGGGGAAGCCGTCGGACGAGGAGCAGCCCAAGAAGAAGCACCGGCGGAACCGCACCACCTTCACCACCTACCAGCTCCACGAGCTGGAGCGCGCCTTCGAGAAGTCCCACTACCCCGACGTGTACAGCCGCGAGGAGCTGGCCATGAAGGTCAACCTGCCCGAGGTCCGCGTGCAGGTAACGCCCGCGCCCGCACGGACGGCCCCGGCCCCGGCCCCGGCCCCGGCCCCGGGAGTGCTGGTGCAGCACGGCCCGGCCGGACCCGGCGCAGCCCCGCGTTCCCGGCGCCGGCAGCCCCCGGCCCGGCTCGGCCCGGCCCCTCACTCGTGGCAGCGGGAGGCGCTCAGCCCCGCCGCGCCGACGGCCCCGTTGCTCCGGTGCCGCTGCCGCCAGCCCCGGCCGGCGCCCGGCCGAGCGGCCCCGCGGGGCGCGGGCCTCCGCCGCAGCTCCGGGCGCGTCTCCGGCCGGCCCCACTCGCACGGCCCCGCCGCGGCGGGCGCAGCTTGGCCCGGCCGGCAGAGACCTGCGGAGGCCGGGGCCGTTTCTCATCCGGCCGCCGCCGGTTAAGCGGCGTGTCGCGCTCCAGGGGTCCGGAGCGGCAGAGCCGGGCGGTAGACCTGGGAGCGGCGCGGCCCCAAGGTGGCTCCGTGCAGCCCATGCCCGGCCAGCGGCAGGGTGTCTCCACGGGGCCCTCACCGCGCTTCTTCCCCGAGCCCACGGGAAGCACCTCCGAGTCCGCTCCTGCCCCGGTGCCTTCTCCTGCCCTGCCCTGCCCTGGTCCATTCCCTCTGCTCCATCTCGCGTGTCCCTCTGTGCCTGGGAAAACCTCTGCCTTCCACGGCAGTGGCAGCGCTGTCCGGGGGCAGCGGTGCCTGGCTAACACGGCTGTGCTTGCAGGTGTGGTTTCAGAACAGACGGGCCAAGTGGCGGCGGCAGGAGAAGCTGGAGGTGACCTCTATGAAGCTTCAGGACTCACCTATACTCTCCTTCAACCGCTCATCGCAGGCGACCCCCATGGGCCCCCTCAGCAGCAGCCTGCCCCTGGAGACGTGGCTCAGCCCGCCCGTGCCCAGCAGCACGGCCCTGCAGAGCCTGCCTGGCTTCGTGGCCTCTCCGCAGAGCCTGCCTGGCAGCTACACACCACCGCCCTTCCTGAACTCTCCGGCCGTGACCCACGCGCTGCAGCCCCTGGGGGCAATGGGGCCACCACCGCCTTACCAGTGTGGGGCCACCTTTGTGGACAAGTTCCCCTTGGACGAGGCGGACCCACGCAACACCAGCATTGCTGCCTTGCGGATGAAGGCCAAGGAGCACATCCAGTCCATCGGCAAACCCTGGCAGACGATCTGAGCTCCCTCTTCCAGCACCTGGGACAAAAGCACTGGGAAGGCTGGTACCGGGATGCCCAAGGGATGCCCTTGACCCGCTCTGGCTCCCCTGGATGAGGACCTGACAACGGAGGGCTGTCCCTCACACCAGCTGTTTCCCCATGCCCTGGCTTGCTTTGTATTTTGTGGTCATTTTAATCTCCTTTTCCACATGCCCTGCGGAGTTAGGGGTCAGATCATAGCTTAGGAAAAAAATCTCTTTCGTTCTCCCTTCTTGGCTGGATGCTTTAGTTGCAATAAAAGCTGAAGTAGGGCGAAGAGTGGCGTAGGGTGGCTGGGAACCAAGGCCTGTGTGATCTGGGGAGGGTTTTCTGTTTGCACCATTAAATGGCACAACTGGTGTGAAGGCTGTGCGTTGTGTGTCTGCACAAGGGGGCTGCCCAGGCCAGGCCCTCCGCTGCCTCTGGCGTGCGGTGGGGAGCGGCAGGCCTGGCCGTGGCCCTCTCCCTCCTTGCAGCCCAGCCTTGCTGGGGGTCTCCTGCTGCCCCCTGCCCCTGGCTGTGGTGGCTCCCCTCAGCCACTGCTGGGGGCTCTGACGGGGCCAGAGATGTGGTCCCATGGTGGGCGCACACCCAGCCAGTGGCTCCATGCTCTGCAAAGAGCGGCCGGGGTCCACCAGGGCCCAGCTGCAGCGTTCCCGCACTCAGCAGGGCAGCCCGGGGGCCAATGGGATTTGCTGCCCCCACCCTGGGCTGCCGGCCCATGACACCACCTCAGAGAAGGGTCTGGCAGGTCCTGCAGGCCCCTGGCTTCTCAGCCCAGCCGCTGCTTGGGGGCTGACTGGGGCAGCTGGCCTGGCAAGGCTGGGGTGCTGGCAAGGTGCTGGGCCACGCTCATCCCCCCACTGCACAGCACCCTTCCTGAGGTGCCTAAACTAAATCTGCGGCATCTTTATTTTCCATTATCTCCGTTACTGCCCGTAATGGGGCTGAGAAGCTGTAATGAAACACCCCTTCTCCTCCACTGGGCACGGGGCGCTCTGCACACTCTGAAGGTTGTGGCAATTAACGTTTCTCATTAGGGAAGGGAGAAGGATGCACAAGCGCCCTCATTGTGTCCTGGGGATGATTCAATGCAGGCTGGGAGACCTCTCCTTTCACCATTTCCCACTCGTTGTGGCCAGACAAAGGCTGGCTTCTAATTATATTTTCACAATCTGTGCGTATCTTTAAGAGTCCTGTCAGAAACAAGTATGTCAGCTTTGTTCAGCTTCACTTCAGGGAGCTTTTTAACCTCAGACAGCAGTTTCTAAACATCCCTTCACAGCCTCCTCCACAGCAGCCCCATCCGTTGTCTGGAGAGCTCCTTTTGCAGATAATAATGAGAATCCCTTTATTTTGAAAACGCCTTTCCCTCCCTCTTTGACCTCTGTGTGCATCCAGCCTGCCTCTCTGTATCAGGCCCCGTGCTGTGTCTGGGCTTCCCTTCCCCAGCCGTGCTGGCCTGGGGGGCAGGTAGGTGCAGTGAGTGCCCTGCTGCCCCTTTTACAGGTGAGCTTTGTTTCTATCACCAAGGATGCCCAGAATACAGGGCTTGCAGTAAGACACATCTCCAGTGGCTGTGAGGGAAGGATGTCTCCTTGTGTTTGAGATGTGCCTGCACACCTGGGCTGTGTCAGAAACAGACACATGCTAACAGATGTCTACACAGGCTGCACACACCCTGCTACCCCAGCGGCAGGAACAGTCCTACTTGGTGTTACTCGGCTTAAAACCCTCCTGCACATGAATGCATTTAACTGTCACCCAAAACCTATTTCCCGTGCTTGTTGCTCAAATTAGCAAGCAAGACCCCGAGATTTCAGTGGTGCTCTCCCACATTTTGCCGCTATTACCCTTCCTCCCTGTTGCCTCCCATTCTCCTATGGCCTGAAAAGTCACTTGAAAGACCCCCCCTGACTTTCTGTTCAGCACCGGAATCAGCATTGACGCTCAGTAACTTGAGAGAGTGAAGCACTAGTAAGAGACAGTGACAGGACAGCAAAGTGAAGACACCTATTCACTTTTATCAAGCACTTGATCCAAAATCTGCAAGCAAAAAATGATAATTACGTCAAGCTGCAGCGATTGTTCTTTTACTCGGATATTAAGCAGGTCTTTTTTTTGCATTTTGTAAATGTGAACCCTGCAATGGATTATCTACACACAAAGATAAGTTGTGTGCTTCAAGGAAAGTGACAAGTTTACTGCCAAAAAGAAACATTCTAATCTGCTAAACATGAGTGGTCACAGAGAGGTAAATATTTTTTAAAACCAATAAAGGGACAGAACTTGCATCTCTCTTTTACCTTGTCTGGTTTCCTGTATTCCTACACTTTCTTTCAAATTGTCCCATTCCATTTTAAAAGCTCATTTGTTCAGTTTGTTGTAAATATCTTCTCCTCCTTAATTGGGTGCTGAGTCTAATAATCCTGCCTCGGCTTGTTAACTGTACAATGGCAGTCAGAGTTAATGACCCATTAGTGATTAATTCCTTAACCAGCATCTAATTGCTCACTGTAAAACCTTTTCTTAAAAGTGGATTAAATCATCTAGATCCTTAACCACTTCTTTACTCTAACTTTGCTAAGGCTCTTAGCCTGGCTGTTTCTGAGTGATCTATTTCTTCTTTTGCTTAAATTGTATTAGCAAGCTAGTATTGTTAGTGTCTATATTTGACTTCTTTGCAACATATGAAGTTCTAAGAAAGAATTATACCAATAAAAGATTGCGAGTGAAAATATTAAGATTTCTACACCCTTGCAATTAAGACAATTTCAGACAGAAAACGTTGTTATGCTAACCATGGCATTTGAGAGAGGTGGACTTGTAGGGACAGGGTTTGTCAGCGGTACGGTGCCGCTCATGGCAGTGTGTAGGCTTTGGTGGGTGAAGCTGTAAACACTTAAGAGTTTTCAGAAGAGTGGCCTGGTCTTCGCTCAGTGTCCTGGTTACGGGGCATTTGGCAGGGGCTGCCCCAGGAGACTCCTGAGAGGGATTGGTACATGGGGACAAATCCTTGCCACCATTCCACACACAGATGTGCACAGGTGCTCGCCTGGGGGTACCGCACCTCCTTGCTCAGGGGATGTGATGAGCCGGGACAGGCAAACCTTGCTGGGACCGGGAAGCAAGACAGTGTATGTCTGCTACCGGTCAAAAGGCAATCGCTCATAGTTAAATTGGCCTTGGGGAAGGCAGCCAGTATCAGCAGCTGAGGAGCTCTTTCCCCTTTCCTTCCAAGTTGCATTTTAATTGAATGAACAGGCTGAGCTAGGACCCTAGCTATGTTTGGAAAGCATTCCAATACATTTCCAGGTAAATCCCACACGACCTGTCTGAGCTTCATGTTTTTTACCTGGGGAGAGGATGGATAGATATACATTTATTCATATTATACAGACCATGAGATCACCCACTTTGCATTGGGCTTCAGAATTTTGGAAAAGTAAAATCGAATCGCTATCTCTGCATCTGCTTCATCTGTAGCAATCTCTCCACTTGCAAATGAGGTTAATCCTGGGTGATTTCTCATTAAGATATGAAATGTGGAGAGGCGGATGGCTTTTCCTGAGAAGTCTTTCCACCAGGCTTGGCTGCTTTTACCCAGACAGAAATCCCGGGCTTAATATAGAGAAGTGCTCTGTAAAGTTTTGTACAGGTCAATAGCATGAGCTATGCAGGAGAAAAGACAATTATCATCAAGAGCTTCGAAGATCTCTGAATTAGTAGTTACAAATAAAATGTCATCATGAAACTTGGTCTCAATGCCACCATTTCTCAGCAAAAAGTATGTTCTAATCTCTCTTCTTTCACAACCCTGCTCAAAATCCTGTCAGTATTCAAGAAAACTCACAAAGAATCCTGACCTATTTAAGTTGAGTAGAGTTCTGACCTGCAGTTCAGCTCAGCTGCTTTCCAGTGAAGCAAGACTGGCTCTCTGTCCAGGCTGACTCTCAGTCCCTGCTGGATGGGGTCAGGAGATGTGGCCATGTAGGTTAGCACTCCTTAGTACCCCCAGCTGTCACCCCTCTGCAGCAGCGAGCTGGCCATTGTGTCTGCTCCACAGCCATGACAGGTCACAGCCCCAGAGATGAAAGCACACAGAGGTCAGTCACAGTTTAAATTTATTTTCTGAGCTGTGGGGTCTGGGGCAATTTTGTTCCCTTCCTCTGCTGAGGACTTGTTAATGTCTGCAGGTGAGATGGAGACCTGAAGTTTTTTCTTTCCAGCTGCCTCAGCTACATCTGACAGGGGTTGCAAGTAAGAACTTTTAGCTACCTACTATCCAATAACCTCGAGTACCTGTTCCCATCTCCTGCCCACATCTGTCTTCAGTTCAATCTGTTGGGACATACTGTGAATTCCAGCTCCAACAGGCATTAATTCAAGGGTTTTTCCTTCATCTACAGTGTTTTGGGGCCAGACATTCAAGTTCTGTCTTCCATGCAGTCAGCATTGTCCTGTGTCACTGATGCCATGGGATATAAACTTGAAACTTTATTGACTTCCTTCATTATAGTTTGTCAGCCACTGAGTACCCATTTATAAAATCCTGTCATGGGAGCAAATGCTGGAATAAATCATACAAAAGAGAGCAGAACAAAAAGCAAGGAAGGAGATACTGATTAGGACATTATCACCCTGACAACATTACCAACTTTTCTGGCACAATGAATATGGTGTCTCCTCTCTCCTAGCATCTCCATGTCCTGCCAATGGATCATGTGAAAATTGGCTGACATGCGGCTGTCATCTCTTTGGCATATGAAATTTCTGCCCCACTAAGAACTGTGAAATAAGCTTTTCTCTGTATAGAAAAGAAGTTAAAGTCAGCTAGCCAAGACTTTCAAGAAAGAGTTTAACTGTAGGCAGTAGGAATTTGGATGGCAAGAACTGAAGCTTTGGCAACTGATACTCAAAGAAGGGAGTGTTGGGGTAAACAAAGAGGATGGTGTTCCAGTTGCTGACCATCTCAGGTAGGTCAGATGTCCCTCTATTGAATCCTTCTCAGCAAGGAGGCAGCTGCAAGGAGTAAGAACACTGGACAAACCCAGAATACCAAGGAGGGGATGCTAGTTTTAAGCAATGTTTTTAAATAGATGGCTCCTCAGAAAGTCTGGCCCACCAGCAGCCCTCTCCTGCTCAAATGCCACTGCTGGCTGCAGTATAGCTCAAACACAGCATGGCTTGTATGGTAGGCAAATCTGCAGATGGTTATGCAGATGCCATAAACCAGTGTTTATGGTGAACCCATCATAAACATGCTGCTCCCCTATCCCCTCCCTGCAAGATCCTGCCAAATACTTTCTAGTTTATTAGATGCTGCCTCTGTGGGACAGGAGAGCGCCATTTAACATGCAGAGAAACTGAGGCACAGAAACACATGACTTACCCAAGCTGAGACAGGGATGGTACAACTGAGTTACCTATGCATATGCTTTTAGTGACATTTAGGAACCCCTTCGGGCAGCCTGAGCCATCCACACAGGCCTGGCACATACCACACAGGCTTTGCAAGAGAGAGAACCCTGCTCCCTCAGACCCACAGCCAGAGGCCAAGGCTGCTGGCAGCAGTAGGTGCTGTGCTTAGGATCCCACCTGGAGTCTGTACGAAGACTGCCTGAGCCTTTGGATGGCACTTCGGCTTCTGGGCTAGGCTTCTTCTCCTTCCTGGGTGTGCAGCACACGCACACCTTCACTCCAGTGCCTTTGGCCACATGAAAATTCAAAGCCACCTTCCCAAGCGCCCTTCTGATTTGCCTCAACCCCTTGCTCCACTCTGCCTTCATCACTGACAGGGCAGGATGGGGGACGACTGATTTAGATGTATAAGTAAAGCTTTCCAGGGATGGCACCATATCCCTGAGGGTGTGTGGTGCTGGCTGAGCTGCAACATGCTGAGCAAGGTCCTTCTGCCTCGTGCGGTGTGAGGGAGGGGAGGCAGGGCTGGAACATCGTGAGAGCAGAGGGATTTTGCTGAGGTGCTAATCCTACCTGCGGGCCAGGTCTCTCGCTGTCTTAGGGCACGGCGGTGATCGGCCAGAAAAAGGAGAAATGGAAAGCGGTAAGCAAGCTTGAGTGCCAAAAGCCCTGGGCCAGCGGGTAAGTACACCGGGTCTTCGCCGTGGCTGGCGGAATTTGGGATGCGCGCTGTGGTGACCGGAATTTGCCCTGGAGCCCAGGATATCTGCAGCGAAGCGCACAGGTAACCACCAGCGGTCCAACTGACTGCTCGGCGCGGCGGAGAGCCTGGAGCGACGAGCCCGGCGCTGGGCGCCGCGGTGCGCCGGCACGGCGAAGGGCCGGGGGCGGCCGGGAGCGGCCGGGGGCGCCGAGGCCCGGGGCTGCGTCCGCTGCGAGGCATCTGCTGGCCGGGGGCGCCCCCTGCCGGGGCCGGGAGGAGCTGCTCCGCCGGGCGGCTGTGGAGGTCCGTGAGGCGGGCCCGTGCTGCGGCAGGGCAGGCCCCTCGCCGATGCGCCGCGTCGTCGGCTCACCGTTCCAAGGCACGGCTGGGTTCGGAGGCTCCCCCGGGTGCCCCTGGCCCCCCCGGCCCGGCAGCCCCCCGAGCAGGGTGCCCAGCCCCACGTGCAGGCGGCTGCTGGAGACCTCCCCGAGCAGCCCCCAGCCCCTCTCTGGGCAGCCTGGGCCGGGGCTGCGGCACCCGCCCAGCACAGGAGTGCGGCCTGGCGGGCAGGGGGAGCCGCCGGGGCTCCGCTACGGCCCGCAGAAGAGTCGGGAGATGCTATTTGCTATCACAGTCAATATCCCCATAGCTGTGCCGCTCAGATAGAAACTGGATGTTCACACTAGCCTTAAACTGGTCCTAAAGGTCCTAAAGCCAAATCTTCCATCCCCTTAAGCATGCACTTCAACCGTACAATCATGCCAAAGGAGGGCATAGCAGCGAACGAGCAGGATATTGTACATCCCATTGCCTGGACAGAGTGCCAAACTCAGAGCTGTGAATTGCCTTTTGTAGCCTGGCCGGCCTCAATGCTCAGCTCCCATCATGAGATCCCTCCAACCTGCACAGCTAGCTTGCGAGTGCCTGGAGTCCATTGTTTCCATCAGTCATGCATCTTAGATGCATAGTTTGTGTCTGGGCTTGCACACGACTGCCTGAACCTAGAGTGGGCAATGTGGAAGCCAGCTCATGCCTGAGTGTCTCAGTGATGCCTTTTCCAGATCCTTCCCCAGCAGTCAGTGCACACCGGTGTACCTAAGAAGTCCCTAAACAACTGCATCAGAGAGTCAGATGTATTCAGACCACTAGCTACAAGGCTTGATGCTCCGAAAGGGATGAAGATGTCTCAGCAGCGGTACTGAAAAATGGGACGCTCTGACAGCTGGCTCTGACCTGTACTTGCCTAACATCTTGGCAGCCTAGCAGTGCCCTGCTCTGCAAGAATGTTCCTTGCAAGGTCCCTCCAGTGCAAGTCCTGTTCTCTCTTGCCTACTTTCTCCTTAACCCTCCTAATCTTTTATCCCCAAGTGCACAGTGCCTCAGCCTGTGCTCTGGTGTTTAATGAACAGCAAAGGCTGGTGCCTCTGCTGTTGTGGTGAGTAAACAGCTCATGGGCTGTGGCACTGCTGTTTTAGGAGGCACCATTTTCTTTCTTATTCATTCTTCTTTGACCCAGGTCTGTTACTCCTGTCACGATGAGTCAGTCTGTTACCAAAACTTCCAGACCCTTCTTGTAGCTGCATCAGATAGGCACAGCTATGAGCCCATGACTTGGACAAACACTCCTGCTCCACAGCATGGGCCAAGGAAGGTAGAAACTACACTGAAGATTGACCTTTGTCCAGATCTGCTTCTCCTGCGTTGTGCTGGGCTTCCCCTCATCCTTACGGTCTGGTCTGTCAGTGCTCTCATTTGAGAGGTGGCAGCACATTATCTCCTTGTCTGGGTCTTTGATGAAGGGACTCTCCAGTTGGGTAATGAAAACTACAAGTAAGCAAGGAGCATTGCTTAGCTATAATGTGTTGTAGCCCCACAAAAGGTGTCACTCACTTGTTCTCCTGGGAGGCAATGTTCTTCCTTTAGACTCCTGTGGAAACACGATGGTGCTGGACCTGCTAGTCACATCTGTAGGAGTGCGTGCGTGTGTGGGAGCGTGCTCAGCTGCCGCTTCGCCTCTGAGTCAAACGAGGCAGAGCATCGCTCAGCAGACCTGCCTGCTGCCTGCCGTGGCAGTGCGTCGCGTTTCCTGCACTTGGTGCAGAGCTACCTTGGGAAGGCAGTGTCAGCTCCCCTTTATTGAACAAAAGGACAGGCCAGGGAGCAATTCAAGAAGAGCTTCAGTGGAAAGTGAATCATTCTATTGTATCTTTGTTACTAGCTACGACACAGCCAATTTCCATTTTATTAAATAAAAGTATAAACTCGGCCTTTTTGTTCAAACTATTTATTGCAAATGTTGAAATGTCATGTAATTTTAAACTAAGAGATGAACTGATTAGATAGACGTTGTATAATTAGTTGGAAGACCCTTCCACGACAATTATGCATATCAAAGCCATTTAAGTGAGAAAATGCAACCTTTAAAATGAAGTAGAGCGTAGTCATTGCTGAAACATACAAGAATATTTGTATTTAGATATTTTACTCAAAGGAAATATTGTTTACAGAAAGGAAACCTTGTTGATTATCTGATACAATCAAGTGCTTGTGAAACATAGTCTCTTATGGAAAGTATTCCATTTCTTCAAGGTTTAGAGACCTTCTTTCAGCTTGGAGTGTTCTCTTTCATATTCACAACTTGAAGCAAATACTCCATCATCTAATAAAGAGAGAAAAATAGTATTTATAGATGAGTCCTGACAAAAGTCACTCACTAAGTTAATAAGTCTAATACACAGGCTGCTCTGTGTATTCACATAACAAACAAATTCCTAATAATCTTTCCAAAACAGACCTCATTTGTCTCAGCTTAATAACCAACTGCTGAAGTATGAGGAAAGTCGTTCTCCTGAATAATTCAGTCTGCCATCTCATTTATATAATGTCTCATTAGTGATAAAAAGCCAAGTCACAGAAACAATTTAAAGCTTATTTTCCAGCTTACTTTTTACACTTAGACCAGCTTGCAGAAGAGATTTCCTTTCTGCCCTTTAACTACTTTAATTGTAGTTTATTCACTGAATAAAGAGCAGGCGAAGTCTTCATTTGCTAATTTCATTTGCATTAACTGAAAATAGGAGAAACTAACTCAGGCACACCACCCTAAGCCTAATTTCCTGCTATGCTCAATTCTTGGCCATTTTGACTGTCTGTGTGCAATGATACTTATCCTCCTTTGGTTCAGTCCACTAGAAAGGGTTTTTTTAATTATTATTATTATTATTTTATTGTTATTGAGAACTGTACAGCACAGTGTGAGCATCAGTGGTGAAGAACGCACTGAGTGAATTTGAGCTAAGAAACAAGACCCTGAATTGAATTACCTGAAGGAAATATCTGTATTTACTTCTGCAGCCTCTGACTTTGGGGGTAGTAACTTCTGACCTTAAATTTAAAGTTCAAAATTTAAACTACATCAGTTACTTTTGAAAAATTCCATGAAATAAAGCCTGTATCAATACATTGCTTCCCAACAGAGCCTGTCTTCACTTACGTTCAGCAGATGGGAGCATAGGGTTGCTCACACACGGTGAGAGACTCCTTGTGGTTAGCATCTCCATGAGTGCTTACCCAGTCTACGACAATTACAGCTGCCTTGATCATGATTTGGTCTTGGGAAGGCTATTTCATCAGCTGAAAGTAGAGTTCGTGATTCATCTTTTCTTGCTCACATTTCAGCACCGCAACTCAGTAGACGATTTCACAGTGAATACTAATCCACTGTAAACATGGTGGCTGGTTCCTCCTAGAGCTGGTTTCTATTTCAACTCAAACACAATATGGCTGGAAAAGTATCCAATGCCGAGTACAAACTTCTCATATCCACTCCACCATCATCATCAGTTTACTCTACTTGGCCACCTTCCACCTAGGCAGGTAGCTAATTTCATCCTTCCTGTACACAGACACCTTCATTAGCTGTGGTACAGCAGCACTTTAAATGAAGGTGTTGCCTGCACCAAGTATATTCAACATGGAACTCCTCCCATCCAGAAAAATCTACAGAATCAAAATCCAAAGGTCATTTACACTCTTCTGTCACTGCATATACGTATGTCCGAATTTTGTATGTACCAGAATTCCATCTTTTTAAATAAACATTGCCTCTTTTTAAAAAGATAACAATTACCATTATTTAAAGGTTTAGGAAATTATCACAGTCTTCTAAAATCAAAGCTTACATTTAATCTTCAGGTCTTCTGCATCAGGAAGGCAGATCTCAAACAGATATATATAGATATATAGTTTTTAGGTGCTGGGTTTTTGCTTTCTGAAGCCAATGGGAAAAATACCTTCCATCTTCTCTAGACTGCATATAATCAGCTGTTTGTGTCCAACAGACAGAAAGGACAGCTTTGGCATTCCTTTCATGATTATGCTTTACTTCGGAATAGAGACAAGCTAACTTTATGCATTGGAAACAAAAGGTTCTATGGCAAAATGAGGTTCTGCCAGTTGTTGTATGTCTTAGTTACAGGAAAGACATATTTATTTTACCCCTCATTTGAGAATTCTGGAGACTTAAGGCAATAATCTCATTATTCCATGTATATGTTCAATGTCTGACCCCAAAACTGTGGATATTAATTTAGGGTAAAAGTACACGTGAATAGAATTCAGTAAGGGCAATATCTGGCCTTTTTAAGTAAGATTTATTACCAAATAGTTATAGACGTCAAAATATTTCCCTCTTTACATAGCATAATGGAATTTGTTTGTCTAATTTGATTACAAAGCTGCACACAGCAGAGCTGAGGATGCGATAAATAGCTTACTTTTTAGATAGTATTAATCACAGTTATTATAAGCATCACTGTCATAAAGCCATAGCCAGAAAGAAACATATGGACAGCATTCATATCAGTGGTGTAAGAGACGTAAATCATGACTTAATTTAATGAGTAAATCTTTATCCTTATGCAAGTCAGCGACAAGGTATTCATTGACCACTGCACTAGGATTTCAAGAGGGAGACCAAGGTGAAGTTAGCTGAGGAATATTAACTATGTAATATCACTGCAGAATATGGGAAGAAAAAACTCTTCCCGCTAATGTCTTTAATGGTGTGTGTTATTCTTTCTATACTGTTTCAATGTCACCCAGAAGAATCCTGCAACTCTATCACCATTTCTGAATCTCATGCGTTATAAAGAAAGGAGTTTTCTAGTACATTTTGCAGTTTACTTGATAAATCTTTTAGACTCAGAGTACTTTCTGCAAAACCTCACTGATATCCTTCTGAGTGCATTTCACAGGATTTTCCAAAAGAACAGGGGTGAATCTGTACTTGTACCAAAGCCTTGTTACCTCGTGAACTAGGACTCATAAGTATACTAACTTCAGGGAGGAAGAGGCTGGTCCTAGGTGCACATTAAAGCTTGTCTGTAGCCACAGATTCTTTCTGCGTGACCAGAGATGACCACAGTAGTGGTCCGCATCATCAGCCAGAGAAACTGATGCTTGGGGGAAAAAGACTTTGGCGTGAGCCAAATGCAGAGCTAGGAGCTGAAGAAACCCTCCAGCTCAGCTGCTCCATCCCCTGGGGCTGCAGCGCCTTGAAGGCAAACATGATAATGGCACCTGGAACGGCAACAGAAGGGAACAGCTGGTGTGATGTGCTTTGCACACAATGCTCTTTGCCTTCTCTCTGCATGCACGCCTGTTTTTCACACTAGCTTGTTTTTGCTGAGTTGATACAGAACTTGCTGTTGATGTGGTCATCTCAGCATGAAGTGCTAGAAAATAAAAGAATATAACAACCGAGCAACTTGAAGGGAATCCGGACACTGCAATCTCTTGAACACCTGCCGAATTTATGCCCAGCAGCAAATCAGTTCATAAGCAATATAATCTGTGACTGACAATTTCTAATCAAGAGTAAAATCCTACTTGACTGAATGACTAGTGCATTAGGCACATTTCTAGTAATTTTCTGGACAACACACAAGTTAGAGGAAGCCAATACGTCACTGTAACACAGAAGTTGACTTTAAGGAATATTTTTACAGGTTTTGTCTTACTTACATCTTTCCAGCTGCTATTGTCATCTGTCTCCCAGGTATTCCTCGTATACCAGGGAAGCCCTCCTTTTAAGAAGTGAGCACTTTTATTTTCATTCCCTTCCAGCAGCCGTAGCAAATATTTGGACATTTCTTCCCACTGCAGAGAGTCATCCAGCTGCTTGATATTTTCAGGTAGTGCTGAAAATGGGATCTTGCTTTCTTCTTCATAACCATAAGGAAAATCTCCAGTGCTCTTTTTCCCCATTAAATGTCCTGTAAGAACAATGACTGTAGCATGAAATTCACCCAGACAGGCATGGATTTGATAGCTCAAACATCAGCTGGAAGTTCAAATTGACCGATAGTGTGAGGGAAGGAGAGGGAAGGGGAGAGAAGAGAAGGGAAGATGTTGAAACTGAAGCACAGCTGGGACTGGAGATGTTGTCGGTGTTGTGCACAACTGGTTTCCTACACTGGCAGAAGGAATGTTTCTCCAAACTGGGCAGAGATGACCACACATTTTGCCTAGAGCTAGGGAGAGGCACCTGGTTAGATTTGCTGGAATAAGGACTGGACGGAGAAGCTGAAAGTCTTAGACTTTCCTTGCCTTGATGTGAGATGTGGGAACTCTAATATTAAAGTCTACGCTCCAGTGCCTTTCCAGCAGCTGAACTGGACGCGTTTTTGCCATCCCATGCTTTGCTGCCATTAAAACGCAATCGTAATCGGCGCTGGGCTGCGAAGGAGACCACCGGGAGTGGCCGGCTCCGTGCTGAGCACCCGAGGGCAGCGGCTGCGCCTCGGCGCTGGGCAGCTCCAGCTCCTGCCCAGCTGCCCTCGGGCTGGCCTCTGGTTCCCGGTCTGAGCACGGAGGCAGCGGGAGGCGACACGGTCACCGCGTACCCCGCGCCCTCGTGCAGCGCAGCCCCGTACCGCGGAGCGCGGCGCGGCGGGGCCGGCAGCACCGGGGCGGGCGCGGCCGGCGTCGCCCCTCCTGTAGCGCCCGTGCGCTCGCCAAGTCCCGGCACCGGCACCCCGTGCCGACCGGAGCCCGGCGCTCCCGGCCGCGGGGGAGACGGGACGGCCCCTGGCGGGGACGCGGCGACCGAGGGGACGGCGGCGGCCGGCGCAGCAGGTGGCCCGGAGCCCGACGGGGCGGGTCGGGACGGGTCGGGACGGGGCGGGTCGGGACGGGACGGGACGGGACGGGACGGGGCAGATCGGGACGGATCGGGACGGGACGGGACGGGACGGGACGGGGCGGGGCGGGACGGGACGGGACGGAACGGAACGGAACGGGTCGGGTCGGGACGGGACGGGACGGGGCGGGTCGGGACGGATCGGGACGGGACGGGGCAGATCGGGACGGATCGGGACGGGACGGGACGGGACGGGGCAGATCGGGACGGATCGGGACGGGACGGGACGGGACGGGACGGGACGGGACGGGACGGGACGGGACGGGACGGGGCAGATCGGGACGGATCGGGACGGGGCGGGACGGGTCGGGTCGGGACGGGGCGGGTCGGGACGGGACGGGGCGGGTCGGGACGGGACGGGACGGGACGGGACGGGACGGGTCGGGACGGGACGGGACGGGACGGGGCGGGTCGGGACGGGACGGGACGGGACGGGACGGGACGGGACGGGACGGGACGGGACGGGTCGGGACGGGTCGGGTCGGGTCGGGACGGGACGGGACGGGACGGATCGGGACGGGACGGATCGGGACGGGACGGGACGGGACGGGTCGGGACGGGACGGGGCGGGAGGGAACGGGACGGGACGGGACGGGACGGGACGGGACGGGACGGGACGGATCGGGACGGGACGGATCGGGACGGGACGGGACGGGACGGGACGGGTCGGGACGGGACGGGACGGGACGGGTCGGGACGGGACGGGACGGGGCGGGTCGGGACGGATCGGGACGGGACGGGTCGGGACGGGACGGAGACTTACCCACAGCCCAGTGGCTGCCGCGGGGATAGATCTTGGTGAGCGCGGGGGAGCCGCCGGGCTGCAGGGGCGCCGCGCCGCCCTGCGCCGCCAGCAGCGCCAGAGCCAGCAGCGGCAGCGCGCCGGGCCGCCGGGGGCCGCCGCCGCCCATCCTGCCGCTGCCGCTGCCGGTGTCCCTGCCCGTGTCGGTGCCGGTGCCGGTGCCCCTGCCCGTGCCCGTGCCGCCGTCGAGCCGCCCTCCGCTGCGGGCCGGCCCCCGCCCGGGCTCCAGCTCCGGCTCCGGCTCCTGCTTCGGCTGCGGCTGCGGCTGGGCCAAGCGCTGCCGCCGCCGCCCCCCTTTATACGGAGCCGGGACCGGGCGCGAGCGGAGCTCCCGCGCCTGACGCCTCCTCACGGGGCCGGGGCTGCGGCCGCCCCCGGCCCCCCGTGCCTCCGGCCTGCCTCCGGCGGGGGCGGGGGCGGCCTCACGCAGCCCGGACCCCCCCGCTCCGGCGGGGGGAGGCGAGGGGACGCCGCTCCCGGGGTTCTGCGGCCGCCCCGTCGGGTCGCTCTCCCCAGCCGCCCCCGCCGCAGCCCCGGCGCCCCTCCACCGGCTGCCCCGGGGCCGCTCGCCCTGTCCCGGCCGCTCACGGGGGCGCCGGGGGGTCCCGTGCTTGCGGAGAGCGCCGGCCATTTCGCTCGTAGCCGTTTTCTAATTGCGTTTGCAAGCCAGCAACTTCAGAGAAGTCTGTGCTCCCCTCGCCCCCTTCGCCTGGCGGCTGTGCTGCCCTGCGGCGGCCGCGGGCGGGCCGGGTTCCCTGCGCCGGGCAGCCCGGCGGGGCCGCGGCGGGAGCGGAGGAGCTGGGCGAGGGAGCGCGGGTGCAGGCGCCCGGCTCTGCCCAGGGGAGGCTCTCACGCTGCCAGGCCAGTCTGCAGGACCCGGGAGCCAGGGTGTATCACAGTATCACAGTATCACAGATTTCTAGGTTGGAAGAGACCTCAAGATCATCGAGTCCAACCTCCGACCTAACACTAAGTACTCCACTAAACCATATCGCTAAGCTCTACATCTAAACGTCTTTTAAAGACCTCCAGGGATGGTGACTCCACCACATCCCTGGGCAGCCCGTTCCAATGCTTAATAACCCTTTCGGTAAAGAAGTACTTCCTAACATCCATGTCTGCCTTCCCTCTCTGTTGCATAACTGCTTTTTGGAAGGACTCTAAGGTCCAAATAAATCTGCCCGCATACAGAAAGCATGACAATGTCCCCAGAACTGATTTGCTGCTCTAGCCTGAGATGACCGAACAGGTTGACAACTTTCGGAAGAGCTTATGGGAAAAAGTTGCTCCAGCATTTTTTTGAGGCAGAGAAACCATTGTAAAATGACAAAACGCAAAGGACAGCATCATTTTAAGTTCATTGAGAGAGAAGATCTTGGGCAAAGAGTTCCTTTTAATTTTCAGCATTGCATGAATTTACTGTCAGAGGTGTTTATGAATATGACTCTCAGGTTTGCAGGACTTTCTTCTTGCCTTGAAGAGAGACCCTGTAAACTTTCCAGCACTCTGAGGCACCCAGAACGGGCTGACTTCCTGATAGTTAACGGGTGAAAGGATTTCCATCCTGAAGAGATGCTGAAGAGGAAAGGGTGGGTGAGTCGCTGAAGGAGTCAACAGAGGACTGTGGAGGCCATGAAGAACTGGAACAGTTAAGTGCGTACTCAGCTTCAGGTACGTAGATTTGGTGGAGGGAAGGTGGATGAGTAGTAGAAGCATGTGGAGTCCTGATGTGCTGTTTGTCCCAGAAGAGAACAGACACAGGGATGTAGTCGTGTGGAACTAGCACAGTTTGTGTGCTGGTTTAGTGTCTAGAGAAATGTGTCATGATACAGTTTACGGGGCTGACTGCAAGGGACTTGCCAGGTCCTTCAGCTGACCCCACAAATCTGGAACCGAACTATACCCATAGTTCTTTCCTAATGGAAACTACCGTGGGTGTAAACTAACATAATTAGTGGGCAAATCATCTAGCACAATCACTTTTGAAGTCAATTGTGTGGCCTACTGTATGAGCTGAATTGTTCCCTTGTTTAGTCTTAGTTTATTGCATCTCCTTTTACTGCTTCATGCGATTCATTCCTTTATTTTGGTTATTAATTATGCATTCTTGTTTAATTTACAATAGTATTTCCATGCCTCAATCAGGAGTTTCAGTGCGCAGCCTGTGGCACAGCTACGGAAAACACGTGCTCTGTGCTGAGCAACAGATGATCAGCCACAGCATTGCCACCCGTGGGAAATTCTAATTGTTCATCGCAATTCGAGACAGGAAATGGAAAATTCAGAAAACTGTCTATTTTCAGAAGAAAGCAAAGCAAAACGTTTGGCTTCTCTAAGTCGCCATACTGGAAGCCCTCCAGCCGTCCTCGCCTCCCTGCCTGCTGCTCTGGAGCCACTGTGCCGGGGCCCCAGCGGGCTCCCCGCTGCCCTGGCCTTCCCGCCCCACGGCCCCCGGGCCCATGAG
This sequence comes from Anser anser, assembly GCF_964211835.1. Lineage (NCBI taxonomy): Eukaryota > Metazoa > Chordata > Aves > Anseriformes > Anatidae > Anser > Anser anser. The sequence goes on along the minus strand of NC_139731.1, from coordinate 16,936,869 downwards.
CACAGCATGGTGCATCACAACCCCGCATGGCGTGGCCCCGTAGGGCCAGGGCCCGGTATCGGCAGGGCAATGGTCGGCTGCTGGCACTGCCACATCCACACGGGCTAACCTGGGAAACCACTTGCTTTCTGCCACTACCTTCTGCACAGTGCTTTTGTTACTTTTCAGCCATTTCTGGTGGTTTTGCCTCTGTTGCTTTCTGTCGGGTTTATTGCTGATGAACAGCATAAACCAAGGTTGAAACCCTCTGATCAAAAAGTCACATATGGCTGTGTACAAGACCTACACTGTTAGCAGGCTTTGGCTAGAAGTGCCAAAGCATGAATTCTTACTCAGTTGGTTGTTGTCAAGCACTCCTAAGTCTCACTTGCTACAAACACTATCCAAACAACTAAACCTTTCTCAGATTTTGTATACGTACTACGTCTTCGTACATTTCATGTGCTAAAGGATGTGCCTTCACATTAAATCTCATTTCACCCTGCGTTAGGTTACTTTAATTTGAGTTTTCTCCTTATGCACTTCCATTTTTATATCTTGCATTATGGTCTTAATTTGTTTGCTCTTTAGATCATTAAAATTACAGTGAAAAGTACAGATCTACTGAGTTGATTGAACTTGGGTTTGAATTTTCTTTTTAATTGGGATTGGCTTTTTGAATTGAGGGACATTTTTTGCTGAGAAAAAAAAAGAACAAAACCTTATCTTCAGGGTTTTGTCATAAGATGCATTTTAAAATCATGTTAACTACCCCAGACATTCAACTGGCTTACCTGAAGCAAGCCACCAAGAGGGTTTTTGGTCTTTCTGGAAAAGGAAAACAATAATTTTCCTAAACTAAAGCAACCCTAGAGGCCTGTTAATCTTTTTAGGTTCTACCTTTGCTTTTATACTGACAGCCATCTTGACAGCCTGCTCTCATCATTGTATTCAGTGGAAGCTTATCCTCGCTCTTTTCAGGAGAAAAAGACCTTAGTAAGATCTTCAGTCCCACAATTTGCACATGTATCTTGATTCATGCACACACTCAACTGAAACCCATGAAGACGGAACTTAAATATAGAGCCCTCAACATATCTACAGAGAGTATCAGAGACAGACTTGTGCTTTTCCAAAGGAGCCTAGGCTCTGTAGAGCCTAGGCTTACACATACCCCAGAACATATCGTATTGTTTGTAGTATGTGCTGGACACACCAGAAACTCTACTTCATTTGTCTGTAAGATATAGCTGCCTGGTGAAAAGCTGCCTTTCTTTGGGGATCAAAACATCCATCACGGCGTTCTCAGGACCTTCCTCACCCTCTGTCAGAATGTCTGGCTGCCACTTTGGCAAATCTAATCCATGAGAGCCCAGCAGAGGTGAGCTGACCTGCTCTTCCATGCCTTGCAGTGGGCTGAAGAGAAGGTGATGCTTGAACAGTTGCACCTGGACCACTGAGGACAGCCCCACGACTGGCGGGCACAGAGCGTGCAGATGGCAGGGAGAGGCAGCGGCACCGGCCCTGACCAGACTAGGACTCTGCGACAGCCGGCGGTTGTTTATCACAGCCCCACTAGGTGCTGCTCGAAGGAGGCAGGCTATGGCCTGCTACGTGAGCAGCTGATCCTGCACACAGCACCTCGCTGGGTGAGCCGTGTCACTGGGTGCAGGACGTCTCAGTCCCAGGGGAGCACGTGCCTGAGTGATGCTGCTTGCCTGTGGCCTCAGAGGAACTAGGCAGACAGGTTAATTAAATGAACTGAATCTCTTCGATAAAAACTCATGCAGCTTGACAACCCCCTCCCCAGGTCCTTAGTGGCTTTCATGGAGTAGGAGAAAATGGCAGCATCTTCGGACTGATGGGGCATGAATTGGTGCACTGTGTACCCTGCCTCGTCTTTCACGGGGTTGTAGCTAGAACTGGGCTGCAAACACGTGAATGAGCAGCGCAGCACATGGAAAACACACCTGCAAAAAGAACCAAGTACTAGTTCTCAAGCAGAAAAACCCAATCTTTAGGACATAAAACCCAAACCTCCATTTAAAACTAAGCCAAAGCACAGCAAGGATGCTGAATAATTCCCATCTGCAAATGCATAAAGCGGGCAAGAGGGGCATCTGAGGCCCTGTGACGGCTGGGAGCACCTCCACCACGACAGCAAGAAGCCAGGCAGTGGAGCGCGGGGCAGTGCATTGCCACCGGCAGCCCACACGCTGCCAGCCTGGCCCAGCTCCTGCGAAGTGCGGCCGGGAGCCGAGGTGCCAGGGCAGCAGGGGCGTGAGGCACAGCCGTGTGCCCTGCCTGCACCTCGCCGGCAGCAGAGCAGCAGCCAGGGGTGAGGTCTTGGCACTCAGGGAAGGATGTGCTCCAAGTCCAATCGCCATGGCAGGGCTTGTCCTTGGGTCACAACTTGGACCAGGCGCAGGCTGAGGACCGCTGGCCAGGGCTGCGGGGATGGGCCCAGGGATGAGCCCTCTTCCCTGGCCTCGCTGCCACCACTCAGCCCAGCAACAGGGCTGGCCCACTGCTTCGACATGTTTGTGCATTACAAGCATGTCTTTGTTTACTTCCTCATAAGGATAAAAAAGTAACATGGATTTATCCTAATTCTTATTTTTTCTATTAACCTCTTCAGGAAAAAAAAATAATTTAATAATATACAGAAATAATGTACTGGAACCCCCACAACAGGAAAGGATCCAGGTACAGTAAACATATGCAATCAGTTTAAGTGACTTGTTCATATGAGACAACCTTTCTTTCTTAAAGAAGAAATCCAATAACATAAATTCCCATAACGTAATAACATAATAACATAAATTGTGAATGCCCCATCCCTAGAGGTGTTCAAGGCCAGGCTGGATGAGGTTTTGGCCAACCTGATCTAGTGGGTGGCATCCCTGCCTACGGGGGGGTGGGGGGGGGGGGGCGGTTGGATTTAGATGATCATTCCAACCCAAGCCATTCTACGATTCCATGACTCTATGAAATTCATGGTTGAACTTCAAGAAAAAGCTTTCTGTGTTTTCAGATACCTTTCTACTTGCCATGTATCTCTTTCCCTGTGGCAAAGTGAACTACTGTTGCACTTCATGGCAGAAAACAGTAATGGGCTTTAAATGCTGATATCACAATAGCACTGTTTATTTTGCTTCCTTCACATTTTAGACAAATATGATTGTTCTATCGGCAAGGCAGTTTTTATGGAAATAAAAAGGGATAAAAGAAAAATGGTGTACCTTTCATCGTTTTCTTTGTAGTGATTCTGACGTTACAGGTAGCTATGGCATATATACAGAGCAAACAATGGTTTAAGCATATCAGCAATGTAATAATAGGGCACGATCACTAAGGAATACTTTGTAAATGTTGAAGATGCTGAATGGACTAGTCTTCAGTGCTCCGAACCTGTACTGAGGGCAGGCGTTCTGCAAACAACCTGAGCACTGACTCTCAGCAGCAACAGTTCCCTGAAGAACTGCAGACATTTTTTCAGAAAGGAGCTCCACAACTTTGCAGAGGATGAACAACGTGAAATGATAAACATTTATTTAACAAGGCACAGTTTAAGATATTTGGCATCGTTTGTACCTCATTTTAGGAAGTCCTAGACCTTGACAGTTGAGGCTTAACTAAGGTGATGGCTTATTGCACATTTAGTGTGTGTCAGAGGGCTGCGTTAACCATCCCTTCTAGTGTTGTGATTTTATTTTATTTTTTTGTGGTGAAGGGGTTCAATATTTTGAGAACCCAAGTGGCAAGCATTTATGTTTCTGCATTCTTGAGAACTGCTGTTGGCCAGATGCAGGCAGTCCCAGCTGAGCCTTCCCAGAGAAGACCAAATGCTTCAAGCCACACAGCTGTGCTGGCAGTCTGGGGGAGCACAGAGCGATGGGACGCGAGCTGCGGGTACGCAGGGCTGGGACAGGTCGTTGGCAGCCTGAGCTGGCGCACAGAGGTGCTGGGGCTCTCCAGCCAGTGTGCCCGGGGCCTGGAGGTGAGGGGGGCAGACCCTGGTGGGCCACTGGGAAAGCTGGAGGATGTGGCACAGCTGTGAGCCCTGCGAACATGCAAGGACCTCTGTCTAGAGAAGGGCACAGGAGCAGTTTAGGGACATTCTCCCCATGCAGGCTGAGCTGTTTCAGCTGGACTTCCACACCAGCTGTGGCTGAGCTGTGCAGCAACCCAGCAGGTGACTCATCTGCCAATTTGTCAATTTGCAACTAAATCTATGGAAAATAAGTACCATGAAAATATAAAACTACAGGTTTTGTTTCCCAAATGTCAACTTTCTTCCATATTTAGAGGCTAAAGCTGGATTTATAAATATGATACATGTTTGAGAAAATAGAGCTGAGGAAACTGCATGACAGAAGTCTAGATAGCTATTAGATGAAGCGCAGAACAATTGTAGGTGCCAGAAGGGACAGGCATTTGCAAGCCACAAGGCTATGAGGAGGCCCCAAACTCCATACACAAGAAGCAAAGCAGGAAAACAGCATTTCACTAAGCAGCTGGCAAATAGGTGGATGTTTCTTGGAAGCAGGGGCCAGCGTGGCCAGCCCCTAGCCCCTTGGGCTACCTTCAGGCAACCAAACACAGCCCCAGCTGTGCTGCAACTGTTGGAGCATGGCCCTGGCTAGGGCAGTGAACCAAGGCTTCGGGTCTCCCTCAAGAGAGCCATGCTGCGTGCCCTGCCTGCCAAACAGCAAAAACCCAGGTGGGACTCCTTCTTTCTCCTTCTTTCTCCTTCTCCTTCTCCTCCTCTTTCCCCTTCCCCTTCTCTTTTCCCTTTCCCTTCCCCTTCCCCTTCCCCTTCCCTTTCCCCCTCCCCTTTTCCTTCCCCTTCCCACAAACGTGACCTTCAACTTGCTGGAAAATGATGTCCTAACATAATTACAAAAGAAATGGAGCTTTGTCCATAATGGCTTTTTTTTTTTTTTGGTAAAACTCAAATCCAGACAGATATTCATATTGCAAACAGCTTCAGAATTGAGATGGTGGCCACATCCACATCAGGTTTTTATAGATCTACATATAGCTACAGACTACATGTACACACCATACGTGTTTGTAATTTCTGCTGATAGCATAGTTACACGCAAATGATAGAGAAGCAGAGTTGGTTCCATGTGCAAAAGTAATGTACTGAAGCATAAATGGTGACAAAAGAGATGGAATATACTTATTTAAGCCAAGCTGTGTAGCAGGGAAACGTATTGAATTGTTTGTCATTTATGTGGCTTACGTTTTGTTTGCTTTAGGCCCATAAGATGTTCAAAGAAACACTGATAAAATCCATGCACACCAGTGAAAATGTTGTTTTCATCACTGTTGCTTGCTATCTTGATTAAACACAGAGAGAAATGACTTGCTAACAAGGCTTGAACTGGAATTCTCTCTGCATTTACTCCACACACATTTTATCTCTACCAACGCAGGCTGCAGGTAAACCTGAATATTGGGGCTGTTAGAAGCTGTATGAAATACTATGGCCAAGATATACCAGAGGTCAAATTAAACATAGCAAAACTTGTTTTTTCCTTTCTTTTTAAAACTGGAAAGTTTCAGGCTTCCAGCTTCAGAAGGCTCCTTACCAGGGTACTGTGAAGTCCTAAGGCAGCTCCATAGAAACAAATGGAAATTAGGTGTGCAACCTACCTTCTGGCTTCAGAAAACATACTTATCCACAGCTCTTGACACCTGAATTCCTGTGGAAATCAGCCTAAGGGGTGTACATCTTGCTAGCACCGAGCACTTGATGCCAGGCCCCTCGCAGCCAGACAGGGAAGGTTTCGGGATGCCAACTCTTCTCCCCCTGGGTAGGAGTAAATGAGGACTAAAAGTCATTTCAGGACAGACATACAGCTGTCTGTGGATGCTTGTGCCTTCTCTCTCTTTTGCCTTTCAAGGAACTATCAGTGATGGGCCTGGGTCTCTTAAGTCAGTAAGACAAAGATGTGGAAAAGATGTGGAAAAAATGTGGAAAAATGTGTGATTAACGGAAAAGGCAGGAAAAAGTCTGAATCATCTTTTCCGATATGTTAAGAGGTGAGTGCTGAAAGCATTTCTTTCTGAGTGATAAATCCTGTCAGCAGCATTGATGTTCAAAATAAGACAAACATCTTAAAAAGCTAGGCTATTCACGTTATGCAGAACTGCAAAGCACTTCTCCTGTAAAAAGCATGTGCTGCATAATTTGCATTTTTTTATCCTCTGAGAAAAAGAGATGTGATTAACGAAGCTTAATATACAACATCATTTCCTCTCCACTGAGAAAAAGACTTCACACTCTACAGAAGTGTTATGATTACAGCTCAAAAGATCTAACATAGTTATCTATGGTCTTGGACCCAGAAGACATCCTAAACCCCTGGATAGTTTTGTTTCATGCCAGTGCACTGCCGCAAACTAGAATTTCAGTGACATGGTGGGGAAATGATAGCTGAAGAAAGAGAAAGTGGGCTGGGAATCAGGAGAGCAAGCAAGAAGGGGTCAGGTGGTGTCCTTAGAATTTTGTGTCTTATGGCTTTACACATGATCTATCTAATCACATTTCTTTTCTCCTATCCGCCCACCCCAGACATGGAGGATCCTCTCAGCTCAGGCTACCTAGCATTTTCAGGAAGCCTTAGGCTGCAGGAGTGTTGCCACTGGACAGTGCAATGCAAACCACTCGCAGCAGCTACGACAGCCACTGCTCAGCAACACGCAGTGGGTTATGGGCAGAGACTGGGTCAGGTGGAGCTTTCACAGCATCAGCTCAGCCACGGTCTGATCAATCTCAAAGTATTAATGTTCATTTCCTGCTGCTGTTGGAGAATTCTTAATCTAAGGGTGCACATTGCTACACGGTTTGACTTCCCAGCTCCATAGTACGTGGTATTACTTCCACTACTTCCCTGGTGTTCCTTAGAAGCCTGCTCCATTAGTTGTTTCTCAAAGCAAATACAAATGCATTCTTAGAGCAAGAGCATATTTGGTTTTGAAGCACAGCAGTGAAAAACATGCTACAGCTGGGAAAATCTAGCAGCTCACAGTTCCCAAAAGCTAAACCTGCTCCTCCTCCTTTGCGTTTATATTTCTCCTGTTTGTTTTCCAGCAGAAAGCTACTAACTTCATCCTGGGTTTGCACGTTGCATTGGCTCCACTGAACACGAGAGCTGATGCAGATGTTCCCATGTGGCCTGCAGTAGGAGGATTGCTTGGGCTCAGCAACAGGAACATGGAAAATCAGTCCAGCTGCAGCACGTAAAGTCACCGTCAAACTTGTTCTCAGCAAGACTAGTAGGAAAAGCTTGCAATATCCAGTTATGAAATGTATCCAGGAGCGAACTGCATTCTCTCCACTGCAGACACTAATATTTAGGAGACTAAATCATTCAAATATTGTACAGTGCAATATACTCACAGCAGAAAGGAAACATTCTCCTGATAAGCATTTCACCATTGCAGCTCATTTATCATTGATATCAACCTAAGAACTAAAGTATTTGTTACATTTATTGAGCTAAATGAAAGGCTTTCCATCAGAAATTTATATTCTTGGAAAACTTTTTGTGCTCCTTCCCTGACTTCTAATCTAAGGAAATTAATGAACAGTATTCTCTAACTAGATTATCAGGGACATAAATGGTTGGCTTAAAGTGGCTCAGACAGTAATGGAAATGCAGGACAAAAACAGAATCAAGAGCAGCTCAACCCAGTTGGCCAGGACAGGAGGCCAACAAAATAGGCCTGATAAAAGCGGCACCAGTTAGCAAACTAATGCAGTTTATCCACAGAAAAGGGAAGCTTTCCAAGCTGGAAGTGAAGCTTTTGTATATGGTTCTGTACAACCATAGATTAATTTGTTCAGTGCTTATTTCCTTCTAATGCAGAAAATGATGAACATGCAACCATGTTGTCCTTCAGCTCTCCAGCTTTTCAGGTAGTAATGTTCCCACCTACAGATGTAGCTGGAGAGAGGCTCCACGCAGTTCCTCACATACCAGCTCTCTAACCTACTATGTCCAAAGGGTAAACCACAAGGCCTCACTTCATTTTATGACAGATAGTCTGTTCTTGAATTCTCAGACACCTCAACAAACTGGTAAAGCAAGGAGACAGAAGTAGTCAGCATTAGACATCTCTTTCCTACACTATCAAGCATAGGAAACAAGAAATCTTCAAAAGGAAATCAACACAAGATTGAGCCAGCAACGTGCACTTGCAGCCCAGAGAGCCAACCATATCCTGGGCTGCATCCGAAGCAGCACGGCCAGCAGGAGAAGGGAGGGGATTCTCCCTCTCTGCTCTGCTCTCGTCAGACCCCAGCTGGAGCCCTGAGCTCAGCTCTGGGCCCCCAGCAGGAGAAGGACGTGGGCTTGTTAGAGCAAGACCAGAGGAGGCCGCAAATGTAATCCAGGGGCTGGAGCACCTCTCCTACAAAGACAGGCTGAGGGAGCTGGGGGTGTTCAGCCTGGAGAAGAGAAGGCTCCAGGAAGACCTCATTGCAACCTTTCAGTGCCTAAAGGGTGCCTACAGGAAAGCTGGGGAGGGACTCTGTCAGGGAGCATAGCGATAGGACAAGGGGAAACAGCTTTAAACTGAAAGAGGGAAGATTTAGGTTAAACATTAGGAAGAAGTTCTTTACTACGCAGGCAGTGATGCACTGGCACAGGCTGCCCAGAGAAACTGGGGATGCCCTGTCCCTGGCAGTGCTCAAGGCCAGGCTGGATGGGGCTGGGGGCAGCCTGGGCTGGCGGGAGGCAGGGGGTTGGAACACAATAGGCTTCAAGGTCCCTTCCAGCCCAAACCACTTCACAATTCCATGAAGATAAAACAACCCAAATGATAAACTTGGCCCATTATTATAGGTCTGTCCAGAATCCCACTCTCAAAGGTAGAATTGACTGCAATTGTATTGGAGTTGGAATAAATTCTAATTTCAGGAACACCGGTCCGGGGGAACAGGACTTACTACCCATACACTGCCTCCAAAAATTATTTTTTCTTAACTGGAATGGTACACTTCCAGAAAGACTGCCTTAAGAATACCTAAATTATTCTGACATGCTATTTATTATACTCGATTTTATTTCTACACAAATTGATACAAAATAAGTCATTTTTGTAATACAGTTTGTTGTGAAAACTGCTTAGACTGCTTAGTAGGACACAAAAGAAGTAATATTACTTGGAAAAATTCAGCAGTTACCTGCCTTTCAGCACTGGCAGTTACAACAGAGAGGGTGTCATTATTGTATAATAGCATATTTTTGTAGAGGTGAGGGATTACAGAAGAAACAAAACTCCATAGGAAAAAAAGCATCATGCTGTTCCTTATCAAAGAAACAAAAACAAAGCGAGTAAAGAAAACAAGTTTTGCTTTGTTGATGGTACAAAATTGACATTTGAATCCAAGAAGAGAAAGATCCAGAACTTCATGTAAGATGGTTATCAGGTAAGTTTTAAAATGAAAAAATCAATTTTATGTTCAACAGTCTTTAGGTGTCATATGACAGGAGAGAACAATACATCCTCAAAACAGGAATTTGGGTTATGTTTTTCCCTTATTGGTAATATTTCTGAAGCACGCAACTGTGCTTCTCATTTAGTAATTCATAAGTATTAATAAATCCCCACAAAGATTTTTTGTTAGCTTGGTCTTACGGCCAGGAACGTAAAGGCAGAAAGGTTAATACCTTGAATTCTAGAATCATGTAGAGTTCCTAAAAATCCAGCCATTAATTGTTTTTGTCTCTAGCCCATGAAGGAGAAAGTTTCACATTCACAAACAAAACAAAACAAAACAAAACACACTACAGTTCCATTTCTCAATTCTTAATTGCAATGAAAGCCCATTTCTCATTTCCCTCCCCTTCAGACCGTATCTAGACAACTTTCTTTAGGCATCAGTATGACTAACCTCCTACAACTCACCACCTGTTCCAACCCATATGCTATGTCTTTATTAGTGATGATAGAATAGTTTGCAAGATTGTGAGGAGATTGAGTTGACAAAAGATCAAAAATAATCAAGCAAAATAACTGAACACGCAGGAAGGACAAAATAGGTTCAGTTGCAGTATCACTTTAAAACAAAAAACCTTCATCAAACCACAGCGAGATCACTGTATTCTACAGCATGTTAAGAAGTGCCATAAGCTACTCTAGCACAACAGTCAGTGTCTCCCCTTTGCAAAAGGCTAACAAAGCGATATTTATTTCAGATGGTAAATTTGCCATTACATAATTAACCAACAGCCAATAGCTTTAATTGCACAGTTTATTTAGACAAGACAAAAGTTTGCACAGCTTTGTAACAGTATACAGAAAGTAAAACATCTGAAATATATTAGGCTTTTTCTCCTGTATATTTAATTTCGTACTTTGTTCTTGGAAAAGTGATTTTTTTCCTTTTCCTTCCTTCAGGATTCCCGTTTCAGTAGTACATAAGCTCCCATTACTGCCAGAAGAGCATACTGCAGAAGAAAAAGAATGAAGACTGATTACAATTTCTTTTAAGAGAAGCTTTGAAATCACAAATTGTTTGAAACATGCCCTCTACACTTTCTAGATGAGTACACAGTTATTGAGTTGTGTTCCTGTAGAATTACAGCAGTATTTTGGTGTGATCGTATTCTTTATAAATAGGCATCACAACCGTATATGCTTAACTCATTACATTCTATACATGGTTTTCAAATGATTAAAAATTGTCAGTTCTACTGGGTAACAGTCAAGCTAAAATAAGAAAGCATGAGAACACTACTTATTTCATATTAGCTAACAACAAAAATTTATTAGCATGTATCACAATTCCTTTCATATTACCTTTATTTGCTATTTTATAGTTTTAAGTATTCGAAGCATTTGTATACATACCTTAAATTTTGGATAGTCATTCATTATTATAGTTACCATACCAACATAGGGCAAAAATCTGTAATTGACAAAACAGATGAATGTAAAATAAACCCTCAAAAATTACATGGCCATGTTTCAATGTTACTCAGTCTTGAAAACTTTAGATAACGGATTTCAGAGAAAACAAAAACAGACAGATAGCAAGGGCTTTAAAGACAGTATGTACTTGATAATGCAAATTTGGGAGCAAGATTTCTGACTCCCTACTCCTTCCATCATGTAAATGCTTCAACTTGCTGAATATTATTCATAGCGTTAAAAGTACACATGCACCCCAAAAATGGCAAGTATCACCAAAATGAGGGGTACTGGCAAAAGCAAACCTAACATCCTGCAACACATCAGAATCAGTTTTTCAGTTGTTGTGAAGGTATAAAAGCCACATGATCTAAAACAGAAAGAGTTTTAAGTGAATATGGAACTTAAATTAACATTTAAATTAACATAACAAGCAAATAAATATTATTCCAGAAAAGTAGTTTGTACTGTTATGCGCGTTACCATACTTATGACGGCTTATGGAACACTTATTTTAGGCAAGAAAAATACAGATATATAACCTGATATAGAAAGTCCTACTTTCTACCAGGGTTGGCCCATGCCGTTAATCTTCGCCCACTTGAACATGGCAGAACACGCATCGAGCTTCTTGTTGCATTACTAACATTCTCCTAGCCCAAAAAATGCTTTGCAACAGGCTCTAAGCAAAAGTGATCAAAATCACAAGTGTGTAAAACCATCATTTACACTTGTCAGTAATGCGCACCTGAGGTGGGAATTAAGTTTATATATCTCAACATACATACATACATATATGTGTATATATATGTGCCTATGTATTTCTTAGATAAAAATTTAGATTATTTGAGAAAAATCTTAAGAGGTTGAATTTTTATCTCGACTGGGGAAGAAGATAAAAGCTCAAACTTTGCATAAGATTCCCATGAGATGTGGAAACATTTCCTAGTAAATTCTAACAACTGCAAGGATAGATTGGTTAATTTTTATTCACTGGCGAATTATTTACGTTGTGTGCTGTTTTTCAAAAAAAAAAAAAAATTATTCCCAGTCTGCATTAGTGAGAAGACTACAGAACGCAACTTTGCCAGGTAAATTAGTTTTATTACCATTTTATTTATGAAATTCAATAAATACCACAACAAATAAATCCAAGAGTGGAACTGATGTTAAGTTTAATTTTTTTCTATATTAGCTATAAAGAACAGACTTTGCATTACTCACCCTCTTGCTCTTCCAACAACATCTTTCTTCTCTAACCAGTTCTGACCTTCTTTGTACAAGCCTCTATCATCAACTTCATTATTATCACCTTTGGTCAGAAATTTGATGTTCCCATTTTCTCTAGAAGGCAACGAGGTGATAAAGTAAATACCACTTAATTTTAAAACTACAATTGACATCTACAAAGCACAATGAAGATGAAAAGTACTACAAGATTAGATAACAATGTTTACTTCCAGTCCTGCCTGGCCTGCTTATTTAACAAACACCATTAAATCATTAACATTTCAGTCTTTACTGACAGAGTCAACAGATTTTAACAAGAGATATTTTTCCTAGGCTGTCATCTGATGTAAGCAATTACACAATGAATATGAAAGGATATTATGATTGGATATTTTCTGTCCAGAACTGGCACTAAATTTCCTTAACAAAAGCAGGATATGCCAATCTGGGCAATCTGAGGGAAACAAAACAAAAGAAAACAAAAAATCCTCTCTATTTGCAATAGAATAGAAATTTTAAGCTAAAAATAAGACAAACAAACAAACAACCTAGAAACAGTATTTTATTTATCAAAGATCTCAACAGTGCAAAAAGTTAAAAGGCTTGTGCTTTTTTCTTTTTATGACAAAATGTTGAGTAAGACCCCATGAAGTCATCGCACACTGCAGAATGAATTTAACTGAATTTCAACCACGAGGTTCATGAAGCATGAGGTATACCCCCAGATTTTCCTATAGTAAATAGCAAAACAACACAATGCTTTAAGTACTTCTCTTTTATATATTTAACTCCTAGTAATCGTATTTTCATCAAAATAAAGTCCTGTCCTCCTTTTGATGCAAGTAAATACTGAGGACCCCTTAACACAGCTGCAAATCTGCATCAAAATTAAATATTCTGTCAATACTTTGTCACTGCAATACACTTTCAAGTCACTTATTGTTTAGCTAAACAATACAGGAAGTTCCTGGCAAAACTTCATTTATCTTTGTTATTTGTTAATGGGGCAGATAAGAAATAATACACGTAACAAGCCTTGAAATAGCATTGGGTGAACAAACTATTAGGTGCGGTTTTTACTGACATGTATGGGGAAAGCCAAGTGATGCGAACAGCTTCAGTAGGTGGCACTCTTTCCCCCACACGAATAAACGTACGCAGTGCTCGGAGCCTGGCTGCTCCCCTGCAGCCAGAGCTGATGTTCTGACTTCTCCCGGCCATTAGACGGCTCATTCCTTTTGTAGGAATACAGGTTTTAAACCCTTAACACAAATCATTGACTTTCCCTACCGTTTCAAATGGGCAGAGTATCTTAGACTTTGTTTTCAACATGATATAGTTTAACTGTTGCTGTTAGAAAACTTGCCATGTTTTGCTCCCTTTTAAGCATTATGCATGTGCAGATGATACGTGCAAGATTTTGGTTCAACACTCCCATTCAAACAAAAGTTAGTAGGTTTCCAGTCTTCAAAATTATTTTTCTCAAAAAGCTGCTAATTGCCAGTACTGATATCAATAAATAAGGAGCTTTTATGAAGACAAATTAAGTATATATAAAAAAAAAGAGGTAATTCTTGGATATAAGTATTTGTTTTGAAAAAGCACCAGAGACAAGATGCTACAGAAAAGACGAAGACTTGCAGTTCATAGCCCAGGCCTCCCGAGAAACAAATATGACAGCTCTTGCCACTTCCACGCTACCTTTTCAGTGTGCAGTAGAAATAGACCTGCCCTTCCTACATTTGGGAAAGGACTGTTTATCATACCAGATGCATTCAATAAAGGTAAAAACAACTAATCTGCCTGTTGCTTTTGAGCAAGAATTGTTGTTGGTGTTGTGACTAAAACAAAAATCTTTTCTCAATGAGTCAAATCTCAGTCTTCTGGAAAACCTCAGACAGCAAAGGTCACGTACTTGTCAGACTTATCTATAGCTCTGATTCTCTGTCTTTGCCTCCTTTCCACAATTTGCCCTGAGAAATAGCTATTTCTCATAACCAAAGACCCAGTTCTACAACAGTCACTATGCAGTGCAGTCTGCTCCCACACACATTGCTACCGATGGGAAAAAAAATGATGTGTACAGCTTGTGTTTCTGGACTCCTCTTTGGCACAGGTTTACCTATTTTGAACCTGACCAACTTTGCTGAGGGACAGGAGCCAGAGTCTCAAGAAGCATGCCACAGAATGGGGAACAGAAGCAGATCACATCCTAGAGACAAGCTGTATCTTAGAGCAAATCCTTGCCTGCCTTTTTCACAAAATATTACCTAATTATAACGTAAGTGAAAGTCATGGTGTAGAAAACTATATTTAGAAACAAGAAAAATGCCAAGTTGCATTACTTTTCATGAATTTTGATTACTCTGTGAACTATTGGAATGTCTCTGCCTTCAACCTTAAAAACAACTATTTCACCGGCTCGGATTGGGTCATCATGGAAATTTGTTAAGAACAACAGGTCTCCCCTGTGAAAAGCTGGTTCCATGCTGCCACTACAAACAAAGAGAAAAAGAAAATGTATTAGCATTATAGCAAACAAAGGAAGAACCACAAATACAAAGCAGTTAATTCTTATGGATAAACTCACAATTTTAACAGAAATCTGTAGCTTCCACCATTCAGCCACACCATACAGACATTTAACACACAACCGAAACCTCATTAAGCTCCAAGCTGAGCCAGCCTATAGAAGACGTTCCCACTGCCTCAGTGAAAGAAATAAAACAAATAAGCTCTATAGAAAAGTAACAGTATTGTAGCTATTATGAAGGAACAAAACGAGCCATTCTGCTTAAGACAACTAATCCATTAGCAAAAAGCCAAAAGATGTTTCAGAGCAGCACTGGAAAGACTTCTCTACATTGAGTTTAGCTAACATGAGCAAGACTCGTAGCTGCACCAGTGATTACTACTAATGACCAGAAAAGTCCATGCCTTTTCTCCAAAGCCAGACACAGTAGATATGGGTAACATCCTTTAATGTAGGACTCCAGATCCCATTACCACCTGCACTAACAGACTTCTCCCATCAAAATGCTGTTATTTCCCGCGTATGTTCCTTACTGATGCACACTCAATTTCTACGGGGCTGAATCTTCCATTAACGTGTGTTTAAACTTCGTGTATTTGGTCAGCACTCAGGGGCCTCCAGGACTGGGTCTTTACATACCAGAAGTAAGTTAGCATTGTGATAGAAGTCATGCAGAAGCGTAATTTACTAAAAAAGCAGCTTTACTGTAATGGAATTTTAAATGCAGAAATGGCAAAAAAGAAATGAACAAATAAACCTGAAATTGTTCAACGCCTTCAGAAAGTGCAATACGCTTACTGAATTCTTCAGGCAACAGAAGCTTCACAGCATTACACGTATTCCTACTAAAGCAGAACTGAGTTTTGGAATCATAACCCCTCCGTCCAAGGATTGCTATTCCCAGATAGTAATACTGACGACCAATCTCGGGTTGTTGATGGGTACGTTAAGGGAACAAACCTACGTTTTCAAAGGTTTCACTCAATTACTGCTTCCATAAACTTCACTGAACTAGATCGCAACTACGAGGAGCTTCTGCTCAGCGCCCGAACAGAGACATAGAAGAAAATAAGTGTTTGTGGCCTGCTTCACGTAGGTGACGCTCAAAACCCCACACGTAAGCAGAGGGCACGGGAAGGTGCCCGAGGGCTGTGACAAGGCTGCCCGTGGCCAGGAGCGCCTCCGCCCCCGCCCCCGCCCCCACCCGCACCCACCTGAGCACCACCACAATGGGGCTCTCGCTGCCGGTGACGACGATCAGCCCCTTCCATATCATCAGGGCGGAGGAGACGATCATGGCGAAGTTCAGCACCTGGTAGTAGAGCTGCAGAGACAACGGGCACGTCTTTGCGCGCCGCCCCGGGGGCACCGCGCAGCCCCGGCGGGCAGCCGGGCCGGCGGCCCCGGGGCCAGACCCGGCCGCCCCGAGACGGGCTGCGCTTGCTCCGCCTGGCGACGCCCGCTAGGTCGGCGCCCCCGCGGCTCGCCCCGCCGCCCCCCGCCGCCACCCGCCTGCCGCTTGTTCATGCGCCGCAGGTCCCCGAAGAGGTCCATGGCGGCCCCGCCGCCCGCCACAACGGCCGCCGCGGCTCTGCAGCGCTACCGCCTGCCCCGAGCGAGGGGCTCCCCGGGAGTTGTAGTTCTCCGCCGCCGCCCGCCCCGCTCGCGCTCGGTGTCGCCGCGACCGCTTTGGACTACAACTCCCAGCATGCATCGCGGCACGAGGCCCCCGCGGGCGAGGACCCTCGCGTCCCGCCGCCACAGGTGCCCGGCCGGTTTGCTGCCTGGAGGGCTCCCGGCGGGGAGCCGCGGCCCCGCGACAGCGCGGAGCGACCCGGGCCCGTCTGCGGGGCGGCGGCGCGGCGGCGGCGGCCCGGGAGGCCGGCGCTTTTCGGTCAGGCACGTGCCGGGCAGCTCTCGCTGGAGGCGTGGGCGCGGCTCATTGGCTGGCCCGGCCGGACGGGCGGGGCAGGGCCGCCGGTGCCGGGAGGGCGGGCGGCGCCGGGCAGGCGGCGGTGGTGGGGCGGTTCCGGCAAAACAGAACGGCACAAAGAAATAAAAATAACGGGGGCTGTGCGCCGCCATCCGTCCCGCCGGGGCACCGAGCGCCCGCCGGGGCCGGGGCCGGGGCCGGGGCGGCAGCAGCAGCGCGCCCGTGCGGGGGCACCGGCAGCGCCCGCACCGCCCGGGGCCTGCCCGGTCCCGCGGCAGCGCCACGAGTGGCGAAGGGCGGGAGCGGCGAGTAGAGCGCTCCGGGGCGAGGAGGTGGCCGCGTCTGGCTGCGCCCCGTCGTCCGGACCCGGCTGCTGCCGTGGCACCGGGGCTGCTGCCGTGGCACCGGGGCTGCTGCCGTGGCACCGGGGCTGCTGCCGTGGCACCGGGGCTGCTGCCGTGGCACCGGGGCTGCTGCCGTGGCACCGGGGCTGCTGCCCTGGCACCGGGGCTGCTGCCGTGGCACCGGGGCTGCTGCCCTGGCACCGGGCTGCTGCCCTGGCACCGGGCTGCTGCCCTGGCACCGGGCTGCTGCCCTGGCACCGGGCTGCTGCCCTGGCACCGGGCTGCTGCTGCTCCGCACTGGTGGCCCCCAGGCTCGCGCTGCTCAGGTTGCCTCTCGCTGATGCCCTGCAGGTGCCCCGAGGCGGGTCAGCACGGGAGGTGACGCCGTGTCAGCCGTGCCCCCAGTGACAGGAGGGGCTGGGGGCGCTGGGGCTGCTCGGCCTGCGGGAGGAGGCTGGGGGAGCTGCCCGCGGCCTCGGGCACCCGCGGGGAGGCAGCAGGCGAGGAGGCGGACCGCTCGGCGGCAGCCAGCCGCGGGGCGAGAGGCACCGGGCAGAGACTGGCCCGCGGGAAAGGCCGCTCCCCGCTGGGCTCCCCTTGCCGGGGAGGGCGGCACCGGGGCGGGCCGCTCGTGCGAAACCCGGGAGCCCTGCAGCCCGCTCGCGCGTCGCGAGACCGGGAGGGCCCTCGCCCATCCGCGCCCGGGCACCGCGCTGCGCTCGCGGCGCGCCTGCTGTGGCGCTGCTGCAGGGGGCCTTGGCGCGGCCGCCTCGTCCGCCCGCTCAGCCCGAGTCCCAGAGCTGCCCTTTGAAACCAGGAGCGGGGGCGTCGCCCCAGAACGGGGCCGCTGCGCATCCCTCGGGCCGCCACAACTGGCCACGATGCAGTTTGTCGCTGTGCCCGTCTGAGCAGGTGCAGCGTTCAGAAGTAATTGCTAAGACAGACGTGGGGAAGGAAAACGCACAAGAGCAAACCCAGAGGTGGCTAGAAGATTTCCAAGTTTTCTCTGTTTAATTAAGCTCTGAATTAAAACACTGTGGAACAGTGGTATTTAATTTTTAAAAGACTGTGATCTGCCCACTGTAACGCTTGATAGATTCTTGCCCAGCAAAAAGTTTTTTTGTAATTCCCCTGGAGTAGGCTTTCATAACGTGCTACTTACTTAGACTGATTAGAAAAATAACAATAGAGCTTCTCCGTGTACGAATCTGCTTGGCATTTTATTTTTTTTAAATAAAGATTCAGACAACGTGATCATATATTGCAATCAATGTAAACGGGATTAGCAAGTCACAGTCTCTTGCAGGTGATTCTGCTACCCACAAAATCTGTAGCTGCGTATTGTTTTTTTGGCATATTCTATGGTGTATTGAGTCCTTTTGCAGAGGTGCCCATATAAGACAGAGGCAAGGCAAAATAAGGTAGTAGTTCAGTGAAGCTTTATGAAGAGCCCAAACACCTGTTGGTTACCTTCTGCCCACGATGAAACCGTGAGAGTTGTTATTGTGCGAGGGTGGTCATATGGCTTTGGGGTTTTTCATTTGCTCCTCTAATTAAAAATAGTTAATTACTGATTCTCTTAAAAGAGCTCGTGGTGTCTCACATGTTCTTCTTTTTGAAATGAGTCTCTTCATGATGAGTAAACTGTCAGTAACGGCTTCTGACTTGTTTTTAGGTGCGTACTGTGATGATGATTTATAATCCATGCCTATTTATGAGCCTGTACTAGTGAAATCCTCCTTCTCAATAGCTGACTGCTCCCATAAACGCATTTCCCACAAGACTGATATTTATACAACTGAGAAATGATGATCACAAAGCTACTAATTAAAATATAACACACAAGCTACTTACTATCTAATTGCATTTCTCTCCCAGAAAATTGTTCCTTTCAAGGAAAAAAAAAGTCCAAATTATACTTGTTTACACCAAAAGCCTGGTACTTTTAGAGGTACCTGGAGTACCTCTAAAAATTTAATTGAATATACCATTAATTTACACTGAGGCAGCAGAATTGAGTTTAGCATCGTAAGTCATAGGCAATGATAAATCATCTGACAGTTAAGTCTTTGTTAAATTTACTGTGTGATTGGAATGAAATCTTTACATTATTTCTTGTGGTTATAGAGGGACTTTTCACTTTAGCTATTAATTCATGATATTAATGCAGAATATCATATTTGCTTTAAATATATATATATAACAGCTTTTGTTCCAAAATCCTGTGTACCACTCCCAAATTCCTATTAAAGTAGAATAAGTTTAAAGCTTACTTTGCATTTAATGATATGTTTATATATAATTGTGAGAATTTGGCACTTTTCTATTACCCATCTCCTCTAAGCAAGTTTAAAAACTTATTTGCAAAGTTATGCTGGCTGTGATTTTGAGAGCCATTCAGGTTGGTTAACCACATCTCTTCCACTAAGCTGTTTCAGACTGGTTCAACAACTGAACAGTGCACTGCTGTGATGCATGATTGAAACCTAGCTGGCCAACTGCAAACAAACTCTGCAATCCTCAAATATTGCAGCTGCAATATGAAAAATGGACTGCACAGATACAAGAAAGCATGGCCAATAAGCCACGGGCTAGCTGATGTTTTGCTGTGCTCTTGTGGTTGCTGCAATCCAGAATAAATCATGAGGCTTATGAAGTTATGATTTCTCTTTTGGTTTCTTTCAGGATTTCGCTAGTGCAAAGACCTAGGAGGCTATTGTGCTCTTACAGCTTCCTGCAAATGTAGCTCTGTACAGTCTCGCTGCAGTTAAGAAGTCACAAAATGAATGGCTGAAAATACATGGCTGAATTTGCATCCAAGACTAGAGTTGCAATGCTGCAATATGCAGCATGAAGCCAAATGGCTGACAGGAGAATGATCTCTGTTGTTGTATGTAGGTAGTGATTTAATTCACAAAACATTCACAAAGCAAAAGTTATTCTTGCCTGCTGTGAATTAGGAATGCATGAATTCTTAGGTTTAAGGACAAGCCATTTAGCAAGGAAATGGCAGCATCTTAGAGGAAATAAATGCCCAGAGACTGGGCAGTGCTAGAATGGTTCTTTGCAGTCACTCCCGATGAAGAAAATAAAAAAGGAAACTCATGTGGTAAATTCTAATTTGGCAACAAGTAGAAAGACAAAGCAGAGCTAGTCTCTAGAGAATTTAGAAAAGAAAGAATGCAACTTTGAGTGACCCAGGAGGACTGAAGCCCCTTAGTCGTTGTTGTTTGTTTGTTTTTTGTTTGTCACAGAAAATGCTACATTCTTTTCTCTAAAGCACAAATCTACACTTAATTCTGAGACCAGAGTACATTTGACAGTACCTTTGGGAAACAACTTGCTGTTGCTTAGCTTTCCAAAGCTCAGAAGACACTTTTAGGCACCCATTGTTCTTGATCAGTCAAGGGAACCGTCTCAGGATCACACTTTTCCACAGACGCTAGGATTCACCCACACTTCTGCCAGTGGCTTTGTTATTTTACTGTCTGGATGGTTTTGATTATTAAAGGTTACGTGTGTTTTTGAATTTTTCCATTCTCTGGATGTTTGACTTCAATATTTGTATAGCAGATCTTCTGAAGCTCTACGGCTAGAAAATTATGCTAATTTTTTTAGTCCACAGAAAAATGTAGCTCTTGACATTCTGTCTGTATTGCCAGACCTTTCCAAACATCCAGGCATTAGTGCTACCTACATATATATATATAATATTTGAGTTACAGCTCTTTGTTTTCAAAGAGATTGGTCGTGGGCAAATAGCTAGCACCTTGCACCTGAGCTGAAAAATGTAGGTTAATAGAGAAAGCTGCAGAAGTCCATTTGCAGCCACTCAGGGTAAAGCACACACACAAAAAAAGCAATAACTGACTTCCTGAGTGAGCACTTTTTTTTTTTTTTCTGCGTACATTTGGACCTATTCTCCTTCCTGTTCCTCTCACTCAACAGGCTATTAGAGCAGTCAGTAATGCACGCAGAGCTGTCCAAAAGCGACGGGATGCCACTCACACCGATCTCTTCTGGCTCACCCTCTCTTCTGGCTCCTCATCCTTGGAGCACTAAGTTGCCCAGAGCAGTAGCAGCATCGCAGTGCAATTAAGTGGAAAGCCACCTTCATTGCTCTGAAAGAAGCTTCCATTATATCTGCCAAGGAACAGCTCTGAAAGGGAAAAGATGCATGCCAGAGAAAGGATGTATTTCAGAAGAAAGGGATTGAACTGTGAACGTCAACAAGCAGCTTGCGTATGCACTAAACACGTCTCCCTCGAACCTGTGCTTTGGAAGTAACACTGGCTTGTGTTTACACTGCAGACAATACTGTTCCTCACCCGCTTGGCCAGCCTCAGTTTGATTTTCTTTTGCTATGTTCATAAGCAGGACCATGATTACTTTCACCCATTACCTCTGGTTTGCTGTCAGAGGAGCTACACAAGACCAGGTGTCTCTGTGTTCAGAACTTTTTATCCAACTTTACATACTTGAGCCAAGCCCTGGAGGATTCCACATCAGCCCCACTGTGTACTTCTCTTCAGCTTCTCCATACAATCAGTCACTGGTCACTGTACCATTCTCTGAGGCACAAAGCTGAGGTGATGACAGGGGATGGGCTGGACTGGTTGCTGGAATGTAAGCCTGCCTCAGGTGCCTCCATCTGCAAAAAAACACATTTCTGACAAAGACGGGGATGCTAACTGCTCCCCTGCGGCAGCATCCAGGAGCCTTTGTTACCCATTGCTGCTGATGTGTGGTTTATTGGCTTTGTTATCTTCAATGCTTCGGTCGCATTCATTTTCACGTGCACAATATTCATGGACACGCTGAAGGACTGTTTTTTCTGTACATGAAAAATGGTACGGTATAATATGACTCCACATACACATCTTTTCTTCCAGAAGTGATTTTGAAGTCATTTCAGATGCCTCTGTTCAACCACACATCAAGTAGACTCAGGAAATGCTGCATGTCTTTCCTTTGAAATCCCATTAAAGTTCCTTAAAACTGGACACCGAACAAGCAAGACGTGCAAAATGACCTGTCATTGTTGGAAATGTAGACCTTCATGTTTGGGTTATTAATGGGCCTTTCTGACTTAAGTCTCACTCTTCTGAGAGAGTTTTCTTTCAGTGGCTGAAAACCTAAGTATAGGCATTTCCCTGGGGCTTGGTGTAGGCCCTGATTTATCTATTATTTTCAGTGCATGCATCCGAGGGGCATTTGTATTTTGCCATGGAGTCTTATTTTGGTTTTGTATTACATTTAAATTTATCTGCCCTTTATCTCAATAAAATTCCTTTCTTTGCTTTAAGAATAAATGCTAGGTGGACAGCAATATATATATTTTTTTTAATTTAAAAAATCTCAGCAACAATTTCTTTTTAAATAGTCTTTCAGAACTCCTCTCCTGTCCTGTCCTGTCCTGTCCTGTCCTGTCCTGTCCTGTCCTCTCCTCTCCTCTCCTCTCCTCTCCTCTCCTCTCCTCTCCTCTCCTCTCCTCTCCTGCACCCCAATGGATTTTTGTGTGCACCTCGCTTTGGAGCCTGCCTGCTTCGGAGCACATATGGCATCTGGCTTGTGTACCTTCTCTCATGAATCTTGCTATCTGTCTCGGTAGTTGTCGAGGATCTACTGATAGGCACAATTTTCAAGCAAAATGTCACTTTGCAAGGTTGTATTTCTAAATGTATGAGTCAACATTTTCATTCTGCTCTGCAACCCATTATCTGGATAGCTAATGTGGTTACAGCTGTGTGGATGTGTTTCAGGGAATCGTTTGTTAGTAAAAATAATTTTTTGTTTTGTTTTTGCTGGGGGGGGGGGAGGCGGGGAATAGGGAGGAATCAAACTATCTGAACATTTGATTGAATTTAGAAGATAATAATACACTCTTTTCATTCCCCTTTCTCCAAGGACTAGACAAAAATCAGAAATAACTGGAAAAATTTGTTTAGAATTTTTCAGGTGAAAAGTGTTCTTAATTTTTAAAACTACTTAAGAGTAAATAAGGGGGCAATAAAAAAGTTCAAAAAAAAATCCAACAAAAGGAGATATTTCATCCTTTTCCAGCAGGAATCTCTTGGTGAGCCTGAGATGTGTGCAATGTGTTAGGTGTCACTTTACTGCTGGGGACGGGGAGGGTGCTGAGCTGGCTTATGGGATTTTTTGTTTCTTTTTCTCACAAAAGAGAAAGCATCAGCGATAAAGCAGTAGCAGTAAGGATTGATGTTTTTGGGGTGCTGTGTGCCCAGGCCCCGATGCGCTGATGTCCTGCGTTTCGGGGATGTGATGAGCGTGTCTGGTGCGGGCACTTGCAGCTGCTGCCCAGGCCCCGGGCGGCTGGGTGCAGGGGTGAGGGCGGCGGGGGGCGCGGGGGCACCCCGAAGCCCCCCTGCTGCCGGGGGGACGCGGCTCTGGAGCGGTGCGAGCCGCAGCTGGGGCTGCTGCAAAGCCGGGAGGCTGACGGCAGCGTTTGTGTGGAGCAAAGTTCACGACACTTCTGGGCCGTCACAGCGCATTTTCATTCCTAAACGGTTTTGACTTCTTTGGCGAATCTCATTTGCAGCTCTTAATTTCTTGTCACCACGTCTTGAACTATCAGTGCCTCCTCCATGATCTCTTCTCCCTTCTGTAACTGTTTTACCTGGGAAGATCAGCAGTGTTTCAGGCTGATAACGACACCCATTTACTTTGCTATTTGCTTAACCTGCGCTGAAGGACAGAGGCTAAAGCACTGCCCAAGAAAACAGAAAAGAAATTATACGTGTGATGGCTCTTGGAGGCCTCAGTCATAGCAGCACAGAAGTTGATCTGCTCCATGGTAACTGACTTCACTGGAGATGAATTTGGCCTCCGGCCACAGAGCCTCCTATTTGTTTTTGTCTTGACTTTTATGAGCATTTAGAAAGCGCTTAACGTTACATGACTGGAGCACAGCATGTGTGGGAAACGTCTCGGTGAGGTAAACCATCCAGTGCTGGAGCTGCATGATGGAGACATTTTTCTGCACATAAAGGGCCCTGTTCGTTTTGCTAACAGCAACAGTATGTAAATGTAATGGTCAAGTGGTATTTTGAGAAAGTAGCTCCTCCAGTTGCGGTCTGATTCCATTCATCAAGAACTGCTCTGCATTTTAACTGGGAAAGTGACAGTCACTTAAAGTAGGAAATATCGTCGTCTTTGACCTCGAATATCAATCTGGCTCACAGTGCTGTGGTGGCGTTAGCGGGCACACTCAGGGCACTGCTTACGATGCAGCGCGTCCATATCACCACTATCACATTAGAATCCGTGAATACAAAACAGCAGAATTTGAGAATATAAAATAAACAAACTGGATAAAGGCTTCTGCCAAATCACATTAGGGGACACATCTGTGAGGGAGACAACATTCAGATTATTTTGCTAGTAGTCACTTTACTGCTCCAAATACATTTTTTTCCCTTCAGAGAAGGAACCGGGGTGTCAGAAAAGACAACTGTAGAGCCTCCAGTTCATCTTCTAGAGGAATCCAAGTCATTTCCAGCGCCCTGCTCTCCCTGGGCCTCTCACGTGCCCTGTCGCAGCAGAGGCAAGTGCAGTGCTTCGCGCGGGCGGTGCATTCGCCCTGCAGCAGAGCTCCCTGCGCCGCTGCGGGCGTGCTCACCGTGCCCAGCATCCTCCGCACGTCTCCCTGCCTGCTGGTGGCCTGCAAAGCTCAAAAATTAATCCTGACGAAACAGCTTTTGTATGGCCGCTGTCGTGGAGAAAACGCAACCGTTTCAGAGGACGGAGACACGTGGCTCCACGTGCGCCCACGCCCAGCCCCAGCCGCAGAGCCACGCTGCGGGTCGGGTGCTGCCCGCTTGCTGTTTGCCGCCTTCTGGCCTCGTTTCTCTTTTCACTCCATTACTCAGCCTTTGTCCTTCTGGGAGCCTGGACGGGTAACCTTTTGGTGATAATCTGAAATTCAAATACGAGGAGTTCACTCCTGAACTGCCCTAATATTTGAGAAAGGTTTTAAAATAAAATAGGCTTTTCTGTGTCCCGTTATTAGCCTGGCAGCTGTGCGTGAATGCCAGGCGCGGTGAGAAAGGTAATATTAACAGAATGAAAAGGTCAGAGTTATATAAAAATCCTTTAAAAACTAAATAGGCCTGGCATGCTGGATTCCCCATGGATAAGCAGCGGTTAAGAACTGAGAGCATCTGGGCCTTCGGCAGGTCGAGTTCTTCATCTGCAAATATCCCCCAGAGGCAGGAAGCAGCCGAGCTTGGCAGCACAGCAGGAGGAGGTCGTGACAGCATCGCAGCCTCCAAGAGAAAACTACAGCTAGGATCGCAAGGAGTCTAAAGCCAACCTGCCCAGATCAGAGCAGAGGTTTGTCCAGCTCAAGCCTTGTCTCTGACAAAGCCCAGACTACCGTCTGCCCAGAGGAGGCTCTAAGAACAGGGACTGCCCAAGACAGACAAGCTGTCTTTGCATTTGAAGCTCCCTGAGTGAGTATTTCTTCCAGGAATTTGTCTAATTACTTTTTGGTGCATATAAACTTTCAGGGTCTGTTGCAGAGTTTCCCAGCTTCACTACACACTGGATGTAGCACGTCTGAACACCACACCTCGTTTAGATGCCACTGTGTCTCATGAAGGGAGACGTCATTCCCTGTTCATCATCACCGTGGCTTTGATAACCTCTGTCACACCTGCTTTGCCCATCCCTTACCCCATTGTGATGTCCCCTGTACAGAAGTCAGAGGAGGCTTCATCGCCTCCTCGCGCCGTTCGCACGCCCGCAGTGCCCGTGGTGCCCCGAAGCACGGGGCCCGCCGCGGCTGTTCCCCAGCATGGGGTGTTGCTTCTAGTGGGGCTGATTGCCCTGGATGCGGTGGCTCTGGCTGACCCAGTGTCCCACTTCCCCTTGCCCATTGTTCTGTCCTGCCTTTCTCACAGCCTTTCACAAGGGCATTTTGTTGCTGGAAAATTGAACATTTTGATGTCTCAGTGTGGCCCCATGCACAATGTGAAGGGCCAGCTCCACGCTGTGCTATTGTAAACTCACATGCTGTCATTCTCTATCACTTTCCCACTGGTAAGTGGGCGAGTGTCCCCGTGAAGCTGTTTGCATTCAAAGCTTCCCCTGATCTTTCTTTTCTCTTAATGTGTACTACATCCTTGCTGGCCTGCTTCTGTGCTGTTGCCTGAAGACCCGCCAGGTACTGCCCACACACCCTCAGCCCTGGGAAAGCCTTGTGCCCATCCAAACCTGCAAACCAGGCAGCAAAGTGTGTACATACCACGAACTGCAAGAGCGGGGGAGAGTTTCACTCTTGAAAGCTTTGCTTTTGACCACTAAAGCATGGTTTGGTGGGCTGAAGGGGTGTGAGGTGGAGAACGTGTTTGGCCGCTGCTCAGCAGAGCCCGCTGGGACGGGGCAGCCCTGGGGCATGGCAGCACCTGGGGGCCCCAGCCCTGCCCCGTGCCCATGTGCAGCCCCTGGCTCTTACTTTGTTTTGCCACGGATCCTGCGATTTCTTTATTGAAATGGACAATGACGACAGCGTCGCATTTCTTGTCAGTGAATTCTTGTCTGTAAAAAGAAAAATCACATTTCTTGTCTGTATGAAATCAACATTTAATGCTCACAGTACTTTAGGGTGGAGGCTTGATTTTTATTTTTTTTTCTTTAGCATTCTGTGCTGCATGATGTTACAGTCTGAGGGAAAATGAAGGAACTGGTGAATGGACCAGAGATCCAGAGCTCCCAAAATAGCTTGACAACAACAACAAATTTGTGCTGATTTTTCTTACCCAACACAGTTGCTAATGTTAGCATAAAAACAATTATCTTAGCACCTTTCATGAACTCTATCATGCTCCCCTGAAGTCTCTACTACTGATTCTCAGCCTCAGTTGGAAAATTCTGGGGGCTGAGATAAGCGTTCAGGAGGCAGAAGAAGCCAGTGGCTGGACAGGATGGGGACTTCCCAGCAGTGGCAGAGGCAGCCCAGAAGCTTTGCCACCTTTTGAGTGGTGCAGTGTGACAAGCTGAACTCCATTGTTTTTATCTTACCCTTGAGGGAAATACATGTTTTTCCTACTAAATACCACCAATGCTGTAACAAGTTCATCACAGGAATCAGGAGCACTTGCACCAACACTGTAATGAGACTTTCCCTAGCCCAAAACACACCAGCTTCACCAGTCCTTGCTCCGATTGTTTGCCAGTGGGTTTGGCCGTTCATCACACAGAGAGCGCCGAGCCAGGACATCTCATCTTCTCTCTGGCACTCCACGGCCAGCAGCGCAGGACAGACCTGCCCAAGGGACGGCCCGCAGTGGCCCACCGCTGGGACAGGAGGCACCGGCGCCGGGCACGCCTGCACGCCTCTGCCGAGGCTGGGCGGTGGGTACGTGGCTGCTGCCCTGCTCTGATCCTGAATGGAAGAGGTGGGACAGGCGCACGCTGCTGGGGCCACAGCTCTGGTCAGTGGTCATTACATCTCTGAAAAGGCATTTGCAGTCCTGGTAAAGAAGCTGGGTACCTAGAAAGAGGTCCTAGGGAAATTCCTACCTTGCTGAAGAGCAGAAAGGATTGACTGGGAATGCACATAACAAGTGGGAGGATACGCATACATATATATATAAATGTATATATATATATATACACACACACACACACACACACACATATACACCTGACAGGCCCCTGCTGAAATCTGAAATTCCTGCCTTTTTACTGGATGAATTGAGTGAATCAGCCAAATGCTAACCCCAGACCTGACACTAACCCTTTGTTCTGCCTGCCTAAATGCTCCCTGAAGCCTTAATTAGTATTTCCATTCTAATCTGCTTGGAGAGTTGATGCGCAATGCTAAGTACCTTTGTGTTCAACCAAAAGAGTGGCTGCAAAACAGTGGAAGCTAAACGATCCCTTTCCTACCTCACAGAGAGGCTCTATGAGATTTAATTCATTACTGTTAAGTCCTCAGAGGGAAGCAGGTGTAGCAAAGAGGTGTACTAATGTCATCATTATAATTGACTGTCAGTGTCACAACATTAATTAAAAGCAAACAATTCAAATGTCAGATCTCAAGTAAAAATATGTTTAAATATATTCTGTATAGTTTACATGAGTAAATGATTCTCCTAGCCATGCAAAATGAGTTTTTTTTTGCCATTCCATTTGTACCTCACGTTGCTCTAGGAAGTATTGTTCACTGCCTGGTCTCAGGAAATCATCTTCCCTAGGAAGCCCTGGCAGGGCTCTGGGGCTCCGTTTGTATGCTGCTGGGGCCTGGCTTCTGCACCCGAGGCTCACTGCAGGGCCGGAGGCCTGAGGGCTACTCGCCCGCCCCAGGGGACCGGCTGCAACGAGCTGCCCTCTGCGGGGTCCCACTGCGTGCTCTGAAAGACGCACTGTCCTGTCACTCCTGTCTGTCCTGGCTTTCCCATGTTTTATCTATGGCGAAGTTGTATCTTGGGATTTGCTTCCTTGTCTTGAGGGAAGCACCATAAACTCACAACACACATACACCAGGCAAAGTGACTTTAATTTGAACCCCCCCCAGTGAATGTCATTGCTCGGTTCGCGCACCAGCAGAAGCCTTGGAGGCTAGTCCATGCTTTTCAAAGTATCAGCTGGACAACCAAACAGAGAGGACAGAAGAGGGGAAGAGGGCACAAATTCATTTCATTTCTTTTCACCCCCTTCCCTTACCATAGCCCTCCAGCAGCTCTCCCCAGGTTCCCAGAGTGCTGTGGCTGCACCTAGCTGATTGCTACTGGTTCCTTGGCATGAAAATGCACAGACATCTTCTCTTAGGCATTTTCTTCTTTGTGCTGTCCTTGCTGGCTACATAGCACCGTTGTCCCTTAAAATGCTTTCTGTTTGAAAGCCATGCCTCACAGCAAGGATGGTGGCACTGCCCCCTGCTCTGCAACAGGGCTCTGCTCAGCCTCTCATCCAGCAGAGAGAGTTAAACCTTCACCCAAGCAGCTGCTGGTAGGGGACAGGGGACCAGCCATGCTCCACACCAGTAAAAACATATTTCATTAATAAGCCACTTCATTTCAAATGTGCCTGCATTTCGCATGCTATTTGGGCACTACTTGCTTTTGCTTTTCCCTCTGTAAGCAAGTGTGACTCCTGAGGGCTGGAGTGAAGATGAGACCAGCATGCACAGGACCATGACAAACTTGTGTGGTTTCAACAGCAGAGGAGCCATAACTTCTGAAAGTGTCAGGCCAAATAAAACATGAAAACTTGCTTTGCCCATGATCAAGCCAAATACCAAACAGGTTGGTCTTTACCAGGCAATCTCCCCTTGGACAAGACCAACTTCCAAGCAGTAGAGTCACAACAGGAGAAACTGTTTTGAGTAGTGCTTGGAAATGGGATTGGATTTCCATCTACCGTGGAAAGAGAGAGAAGTACCTAACAGGCCTTTTTCATTACTAATACCTATGAATCTTGATGACTCTTTAATTACTCAGAAGATACAGACTGAAAATTCCCAGACTCTGTGGGACTAGGTAAGAAATACAGGTGATCAACATCATGAAATTAGTTGTCCTGCTAAACCTTTTATTTTCCTTTATTTTTTAAAAATCATTATTATTATTTAGGTCTGTTTTACTGTTTGTTTGTTTAAAGAAGCAACATTTATCTAAGGAACTCCTGTCCCCTTATCTAGCTGAGAGGATTTCTGTCTGTCAAAAGGAGACAGTTGGAAGAGCGGACTGCTGGCCTGGAGGAAAAAGCTGTACTTTCCCGGTGTACCCAAGTGGGTAGAAACTGACACAGAAGAAACATGCCTAGAGATTATCAGGCAGTTCAAAACCCACCTTCCATTGAACCTTTCACAAGATTAATTGAAGTAGAGTTAAATCCCTCTTCCACTTAGAAAGGGTCGAACAGAGCCAACTGCCAAGAAGCTGAACTCTACTCAACTGCCCAGGCAAAAAGAAATCCCACGTGGCCACTTGGTGCCAATTACAAGGAGAAGGCAGCGTGGGACCTTACACTGCATGTGTCTGACCCAGGAAGAGGCCTGTGACCACCGAACGGTTTCACATAGTCCCCAACAGCTTTCAGATGACTCGAGCACTACTGGCTTGTCAGTGACTTTTGCGCCTCAGCACTACCAACAATGACATAAATTATTGGTTCACAGCGTCCCTTGGAGGTGCAGCACTATGTAAAACAAACAGAAGTATTAATAATGGCTGTGAAAATTTAACTTTTATTATCTGTTCACTGTGTACAAAACACCATTCTGCATAGTGATAACTCATTTGTTGTACAGTTGACAGTGCACATCAACAAACAAGTGTTAAAGAGGTATACACTTAATGAGAAGGGCAGTGATGGCCAGTGTACATTACACACTAAGATCCTGCGTTGCCAGCTGTTTTAGGATGGAGTTCCTCATAACCACTCAACGGGTGAGTAATATAAATGGGATAAGAAGCATCTACCAATGAATCAATTTAAGAATGAGGATGAAGAGACAAAGCAGAATTAATGTATCTGATATACAATTTCCAGAATGATTAAGAAGGTTTACAGAGGTGGCTGAGAAGGATCCATATTTTTTCAAACACTTCAATCTTTAAAATTGTTAAAATTTAATGATAAATAACAGAATCTCACAAATCTTTAGGGGCAAAATGCTCCACATTTATTTACATATGAAATGTGTTTAATACAGTTGTAATGGACATAGTGTATAGTAACATCTGACAGCAGCAAGACTTTTAAGGAACCAAACAATTACTACCATATATCATGCAGCTATCTATATATACATGATTTGTTTTAAAAAAAAGTACAAAAAATTTTATAGGGATACATACAAGGTATAAAATGCAAAAACAAACCAAAAATATAACTCTCACAGAGACCAATATATGAAAGGGACAGTATGGTACCTCTTTGTACTTTGTGAAAGCATAACTAGTGATATTAGATACACTTTTGAAATGGCTGAACTAGCTTCATAAGATCTGTGCTAAAGTTGAAAGCCCCGGTTATACTTACATAGGCTGGTGTGTTAGCTTCTTGACAGTTGTGGCTGTATGTAACACTGAGCACCAGAACATTTGGCATTAGCATACAGAGCTGGGAAACACCAACCCCTGCAGCAAGGGTTAACTATTTTCTGTTGATAACCAGAAATTAAGGAAAATACATAATGCTGTGTACTTGCTTCTATATGTTTAATAAATTACATGACAAAAAACATCATAATTATAAACCTATTCCTCTAATTACACCTTACTTGTTTAATCCAGAGCAGCCCAGCCCTTTTATAACTATTTTAGCTTTGATCACAAGCACCTGATGGTCTAAAAATTACTTCATGATACATATATAGTTGTGCAATTATACTTTTCAAAGTACTTTACCATTCTAGGGGGTCTGCACCTGTTTTGGTGTTGCCACCTAAAACCAGCACTGCACTTTACACACGCAGTGATACTTTTTTTATTTTTCTTTATTTTTCTTTTTTTTTCTTTTTTATTTTTTCTTTCCTTTGTAGAGAGAAGGTTTAAAAGCTTCCTTACACATTTAGAAGCACTAGTCCTGTAGAATTTAAAATCTCTCCTTGGCTTGCTTGCTTTCTTCATTTTTTTCCCCTCCAAGCATTGCCTTCTGATGCACTCCCATTAGCTAAACTTTCTTGCAGAAGCATTCATTTAAGAAACCCGAGAAACTGCCCCAGCATTAAGAACTCTGTTTTAGAGAATCTTACTACAAAAAACAGAAACAAAACAAAAAACAATTTTCCACTAGATACCAATACAAACACGTAACAAAGAGTATAAAAGTTATTAGTTTAAATATATACAAACTCTTTTGAACTCAAATACTGCTTCAATGGTTTTGAGGGTATAGACAATGAGGTGAAGGGGACATTTTTATGCAGAATATATTGCAACAGCCTGAACAGTACTGTTAACACTATTATACCTTGAAATTTCTGTAACAAAAGTGTCATTAGTATTCCAATGTGGAGAGAAATTTTTGTGTCCCAAATAATCCGATCATTTTTCTGCTGAACTCATTCTTTTTGACTTAATGAAGGCCATGCCATGTGTTCTCATGTGAGTATTTAAGGCCGCTTCAGTTTCAAAAGTCTTTGCACACACTTTGCATCTTCTGTCTGATACCGTATTGTCAGATGACTCGTCCTCATGATTGGGCTTGTTTTCTTGCTGATTATCTTCCCCAGACCCATTTTGTTTTGATACTGGCTGAGGCTCCTTCAGCTTATGTACAATGAAGAGATGTCTGGAGAGAGACACGTGAGATGTGTAGCAGAGTCCGCATTCCCTGCATTGGTATGAAGAGCCATCAGATTTATGCTGAGGAATATGTTCATGAAACTGGAGAAGATTTTCTGTTGTAAAGCCACAAACAGCACACTTGTGAACCTTAAAAACATTTATTTTTAGCTTCTTCAATGGTTGCGTGATTGCACCTCGTGGAGGCCTGAATTCCAGTATAGGTTCTTCCAATT
This sequence comes from Anser anser, assembly GCF_964211835.1. Classification (NCBI taxonomy): domain Eukaryota; kingdom Metazoa; phylum Chordata; class Aves; order Anseriformes; family Anatidae; genus Anser; species Anser anser. Next base: position 16,904,425 of record NC_139731.1, on the reverse strand, counting down.
TACGCTTTGGACTAGGAACCTAAAAAAAGCCATAAACAGCATTTTGTGTAAGCATAAATATGCAGTGACTTCAGTGACTGTGACTGCAAACTTCAAAAACTTTCCAGTGGTAGATTCCAGTACAACTTTGAAAAATACAGTATATGAAATAATACTTGCAAATATATGTTGCACATGGTAGAAAAGTAAGGGTTTTCTTTACTATAAATTTCACACAGATTTTATTTTGTCAGCTCTGATAAAGCAACAGTATCTAATGCACTGTGTTAACATGATTAAATATTTGCCAGTGTAACTGCATCCAAGTACACATCAATGTGACTACAGTTGTGCATAGAATGTAGAGTATCAGTCTAAGAACTTTTCAGCACCACCTTCTGAAACTGTATTTTAATTGCACTTAATATTTCATAACTGAAATTTGACCTGATGGATTATCTACTGGCTGTTAGTAGCCAAATGAACACAATGGCAAAGGATGAACTAATACGTGCAAGATATTTTTTTTTTAAACTATTTAAACATATCTTTTTTTTTTTATTCTTCTTGTTAGTTTTCTGACATGAATATTTCTTTACAATCCTCTACACCCTATGTAGCTTGGATATACTCCATGATATTTCAGAAGACAATGTATATAGTTGCCATATTTTTAACACTTAAATAAAAAGGCACTATGTTGGGCTGAAAAAAGAGTCATGTAAAAGATGAGTAAATTTTAAAAAACATGTATGTCTGTGTATCTATTGTCAGCTCTGGTTGTGCCATCACATGTGAAATTCCTCATCATACAGAGCCCCTAACACTTAAAAAAAAAAAAAAAAAAGCTGTTAAACTCTGCACATAACAAGTCTTTTGACAGCGCTGTCTTCTTATTTTTGCTTTCCTCCTAATGCTCATCATCAGACTGAAAGCAGTTTCACTCTAAAATTTATGTCAAATAAGCTCAAGGCTGGGTACCTGGAATAAGCTCATAATGCTTCTATGCAACCTTTGGCTTTTCTACAGCTATGAGAGGATTTGGTTGCAGAAGTTTTGAAAGGTGCTCATGAAACAAACCACCAAAAGTAAGTTACGTTCTCTATCATTTAGTGATTAAATCAGACTGTAAGTCTTTCAAAAAAACATGTTCTAGCTCAAGCATGATAGAATTTGTTGCAGTAACCTTTGAGACATTTTGGGGGCTCTACTTCACAGATCAAAATTTTATGGGATCAAAATATCTGCATCTATTTGGAGATCCTGAATGTATACTCACAAAAAATCTCACTTTCAGTGAAATCTAAGAAATTACCTTTGTATCTTCTTTTACTTCCCTTTCTTCCATATTGGCCGATTCAGTCATTTCTTTTACATCAGGGTCTTTAATGCCATGCATCAACTGAATATGTTTTTCCAACATCAACCGCTTGGTAAAAGTACGCCTTGAATCTGGGCAGTGTCTATACAAACACAAAGCAGATGTACAGAGATTCAAATGTCATGTTTTAAAAAAGATGTAATATTCTGAAGAATGTGAGCAGAACTAGTAAATAAATCCAGACAACAGGACAATCTATTAAAGACAGTGACAATGCTTTTCCAATCAATCATACAGGCAAGTATTATAAGAAAAGGAGAACAACTACAAAATAAAACTACAAATGTTTGAGCAACTTGTATTCACAGCAAATGAGAAAGAAGTTCTCTGAAGATAATATCCAAAATGGTAGGAAGAGTGGGTCAGAATAAAACTCATGAGCATATCATCCTTATCATAACATCAAATTTAGCTCCACTGTATGCAAATACAAATATATGTATATGTACACAAAAAGATAGAGCAGAAAGTTTCTTATTATATGTTTTATCTGATTGACATGGGTCTTTTTATTACATTATGTGTCCTCTCTCCAGCCCCTTAAATATCACTGAGGACTTTTAGACATTACACACTGTTTTATGCATGAGAAAAATACTACTAATATTGACTTTTGCAGATTAGAAGAGTGGTTTGTGTATTTCAGAGACTACTAAAAACCAAGTTCACCACTGTAAAACTATCAGCCACGGAAACTCTCAGCTTAGTAGAACTCCTGACTTGCTTGCCAAAGCTCCTGAAAAACAGCAGACTTTACGTACATGTGTTCTGAGTAGTTTGTTATGTTTCATGCAGGCAGAACAGCTCAAATAGTTTGGACTGTTTATTTATTTAAATAACTGATTGATTTGAATGAACAAGACTCTTGCTTTTATACAGTTAAGAAGAGAAATTCAATTAACAATGTTTTTGTCGGTTTATACTCTGCCTCTAGTATGTTTAAAAAACAAATAGAACTTACGAGCATGTATAAACCTTCCTAATGCCTTTGTGCTTGATACGATTGTGACGACATAAACTATGGGACGAACTGAAAGATTTGTCACATTGTCGACATGGGTGTTTCTTCATTTGCTTTAAAAGAAGAAAAATGCATTAATTAAATAAAGCTAAGTAAAAGTAGTGCATGCATTAAAAAATCTTTCAGAACAATGTGGCCAGCATGAATTACACACGCACCTACCAAAGACTGTAAACTCGTACCACAAACTGTGGGTGAAGTGAAGTTCTTCCATCAAAGAAGCACATAAGATCAGTGGATTATTTCTGGACCACTAAAGGCAGCATGGTCAAAGCTCTGCTTTCACTATAAAGTAATCTCACCCTTTCCATCACCAAATTACTTCTGCAGTTGCTGATAGGGAGAGGTTACCAATCACCAACAAGAAAAGGGGCGAAATGGCACATACTAAATAATGACCTTAGCAAAACATCATGAATACTGATGTGATCATTGGGCTCAAAAAAGTCATGAGGAGAGATGGTCTGATGTCAACTTGAGGAACATCTACTTGGGGAGTTCTATGGGTCTTATATTACTATTAGTTCAGTGTAAGGGGAAAGAAAAGGAAGTTAAAAATGATGGAGTGGTCTCCACCCATGTCATTCCAGCTGAACGCAGCCACAGGAGCTATAGTATCTGAAGAAATAACGTCTCCAAAACTGTCAGCTATAAAAGATCCAAGAACGAATGACACAGTCCTATCCTTTAAACTTACTAGCACATCGTCAACCCTAGAACTCAGTCCAAACGGCCTGTCTTACCAACCCAAGTAGTTGCAGCAAGGAAACCGAAATATTCCCAAACAAATTAATTAAATGCATTAATCAGTACATTCTGCAGCATGGTTTTGCAGTATGCTTTTGACTGCAGTACTCTGGAAAGAATTTACGGATGCTTAAAGCAGAATGTGAAGGCATATTAAGGATTCAATCAAAAAACAGCCCTGGACTATACTGTATAAACTGTAATTAATTGAAGAAGCATTATCTATATGGTACTAACATTTTTTTACTTGCCTTCTGTCACTCTGATGTAGATTTGATTAGACTGGATGTGATTCTCCATCTCATTCTGAAGAGAAAATATTACGGGGAGGTGTGTTGCTTTGTGTTGTTTTAAAGAATTGTATCAGTGTAAAATGTAAGTGTATCTGATCTTGAACCTACTTCTGTTTGCCACTAAAAGCATTGATGAGTTAGTATTTGCACTAATGGGCAAAACGTTTTACATGCTGCTAAAGGGACTGACTTTGAAAGAAAACTAAAGTAGGATTGTATGAGTGTTACAGGATCAGAAATAAGTAATTAGTTCATAGTCATACTACAGGAACTGTAACATATTTTACGGAGTTTCTCTATAGACACTCCATAGCAGAAGTGTCACAAATATACCTGCTAGGCTTGAAACTGAAGCAATTAACACTAATTCCTCAGTGACTTCAACAGACAGAAATGCAAAAATGGGCTTCTAAAGCAACAGGAGAAACCAGAGATATTTGTCCAACTTTCATGCCCTCAAGCTGTAAAAGGAGAACCGGGTAAAATAAAATGTAGTTCTGTGAATCATAATCATTTGTTTTTGTCTGTTTTGTTCCAGGGGCAACTGGAAATGTAGCTATGCAGCCTGAATACAGCATTCTGTACAGCAGGAAGGCAGTATCTCTCAGACATGGCTGAAAGAACAGAGTGGGAGTTACTGAAGGCAAGGATGAGCATGAAAACGGTCTTTCAGTCAGGCTTGGGAGCTATTTGCTTGAACTTGTCATAAGAAAATTAGAGATGACACTCAGCAGTCTGGCATTTTCAGCCTTTCCATAAAATATTTAGAAACAGAATAAAACAATTTTCACAACACAGCTTTAGAGATAAGCACTGAAATTTGAAGAGACAGAAACCTCTGGAAATGTGCTATCATTTATTATAGCATATTAGCATCCTGAAAACTACAGATTTTTCCACTCTGGGTGATTCTTCTCCACTTAGACAAAATAAATCTGCTGTCCCTTCCAGCCCTGCTCTCTCTCTTCAGTGCAGCACAGTACTTTAGTTTAATTCTTTGCTTCTCTGTTGAGGGAAGAATCAGGCCATTGCTCCTGGCACACAGCAAAGGCCAGGACTGGACAGCAGATGACCGCTGTGCCGCAGCATCGGGCTGCACCTTGCCCTGGCCGGTCCCACCCACAGCTACGCAGGGTGCAGCTGAGGACCCTCGCAGAGCGCCCAGCCTTCTGGGGGGTGAGGAACTGCAGTGCTCCCAGCGCCACCGCTCCTGGCTGTTCACGACACTGGGTTAATGCTGCCCTGCTACTCCTTGCTCCTTTGTCCAGACTCTGTGGAGCTGGCCTTTAATTCCTACACGCCTGGTTTTCCTTCAGTTCCATGCTCTCCTTGCCCTGAATTCTGCCTAAAAGCCCAGCTCCCTGGCATCTTTTCCTCCCATGCAGCCCCTGCTCATTTTTGATGTTTGGGTCAGTGCAACCTTCAGCTTTTGTGTTTCCCAGTCTTGGCTCACCTTGACTTTGATAACTGCCTTCTGGTTCCAACCCTTGCTCTAGGTGGGTACAACAGTTTTAGTACCATCAGGAGAGATAATGTAGGCAACGCAACAGGGGACACAGACACTATTGCAGCAAAACAACAACAACAAAAAAAACAACAAAACAAACCAATAAAGGAACTGAAATTTACGTTTCCCCTATTGGTTCTGTGCTTGACAATCAGCACTTTGACCTCACTCCTGTAAATACTCATGCACATGAGTAACCTCATACAAATCATACGTGCTACATATACGAATCACCCACTACTTATGTGTTTGCTACAAGCAGTAGCACAGGGTCTGATTCAAACTGAACCAACCCAAAGAATCTCACTGACTTCACAGAACGTGGTATCCAAATCCACAATGTGATGCTATGCGGAAGAATGAAGTCTGAACTGAAAATGGAAAATTCATCTTAAATAACAAAACTTGTTGCTTTTTCGCTTTACTCTAGCTTGCAGCACTGGAGCACAGGTTATGTTTTTCACTATTCTTTTCCTTTTTAAGCTAAATTTAAAAAGTCAATTTTTTAGCTCTCTTCCCTGCAAGCAGTAGCAGAGGAAAGTTGTTCAGTTTCACCACTGTCCACCTGCCAGTCCTTTTAATTTAATTAAAGTGGAAAAGTTATAGAATGCATCAAGGACATCAAGCTGTCTTTCTGCTGACTTGAGACCACAACATTTCCATATTTCACTTTCAGTCAGTTTTAAGTAAGCTATCTCACATCTAGCTGCCTTAAATAAAAATGTCACCTTGCTCAACTCAGCTGACTTGTTGCCTGAGCCCGCAAGTGTAAGATTAGAGCAATGATTTGATGTTAGAGTGAGTCTAGCTTTAAAATGAAATGCTGTTTGGTGCTCATTGGACCAGCAAATTGAGATTCCATTCCCTAAGTTCAACAGCTAATGAATTTTCAAGACAGAAGGAACTGTGAAAGCACAAAGGAAAAAAATAAGAACCTGGATCAGATTAGATGACTTGGACGAAATGGTGGAACATCTTTCATTCTTTCCATCTTCAAGAAATGTTGGTACTGGATGAACAAGCCTACAATTAACTAAGCACGTGTAGATTTTCTCAAAAGAACTATGTAGAAAATGACAAAAACCAAGAAGCAAACGAGAGAAAGATGACATACATGTAAGAACAGAGGAAAATAATGATGGAACTTAAAGGAATTAATTACAAAACCACAACAATTTGAAAAAAAAGACATAATATTTCAGGTTTAACTCACTTTTTGTAATTAGATATTATTCATTTACCTTTCCATGTTCTTTCCTCATGTGGGAAATGTAAACATCCCTCTGAGTGAAGAACCTATCACATTCCCAACATGTCCAGCCACGACTAGTGACTTTTTTAGGCTCTCCCTTCTTTATAGGAGAAGGAGATTTCTTCTCTAACTTTTCTGTTCCGTTGACAGATTTTGTGTCCTCTTTGTTGTGACTGGTTGAGTTCTGATTTGTAGGTTTCGTACTGAGAGGCAAATTTATCCCCAGGTTTGGTGGCCCTTCCACACTTTTCAAAGTTCCATGCATTGACTACAATAAAATAAAAAAATAAATATAAGCAAACAATTAACATAGATGTGTACAATTGTACTGACAAAATGCAGAAGACCTACTGAAACATAAGTCTCCATTTACTTCTTTGTCATACTTCATCAGATCACATTCTTAACTTAAAGAAACAATGATTAAATATAGACAATGTCTAACATAGGCAGAAACTAGCCAACAACACTGGCACCAGCCATAGCTAAAGTAGTAGTTCTCTTCAGTGGCTGGATATTTTCACAAAAAATGAGACTATGTAGGTTAAGTTTAAATTGCTGTTGAATAAGGAGAAAAAAAGGGCTCAAGAAGTACATTAGGTTAAGTTCAGTTTCTTGCTTTACTTACCTAATGTAGTTTATTGAACATCCTCATTTCAAACTGTGTGTCTAAAGAGAGATTTCCAAGAAGGCAGGGTTTTTACTGACAAGTTTTGACTTGGAGCATCAGTAAATAAGACAAGAAAAGGTAACTCTGGAAAGATCAGGCAATTATGTTTTTTAGGATATATTAACGTTTTATGTTAAGCCTGTTCTAAGCCCAGTCTTACTGCATGCTCGGGTTATAACTGCTTAGGGCTACACACTGCTAACAGTCCTTGGAATCAAAGGTGCGCAGGGCTGGCGGGGACAGCTAAGAAGTGCCTGACAAGCTGCTCAGCACCCTGCAGCTCTTAGGTAGTGATCCTTCCCCACTGATATATTTCTAGCCTTTAAGATTAGGTAATTGATTAGTAACATGGGAAAAACTTTTCCACCTCCCCAGTTTACGGAGCCGGTGTCGCATGGCGGCATGATACCTCAGCCCACAGAGAAGATGACTGCTGCAGGAAGACCTGGACCTCAGCTGTGTGTCTGAGTTTCATATATGACCACGGACTCAACAGGAATGAGTCAGCAGGGTTCTGGGCCAACAAAGATGACTGCAAACCAGGCTTAACGTATTGTTGAACATGGATCCACTGTCAAGGTCTCTTTCACATCCAAAAGACTTGCCCTTTACATTGACAGCATTCTAATCATCTCATATACTGATCTGTATTATAGCTATCGTGGATGATGTGTCTGGCCACCCTAAACCTACAGGTAACTTCAGAAACAAAAAACATCCAATACATTCTTGATTCGGAGAATGTAAGTATACCAATCTGCTTCTCCAGTACAACACTATAGTACCAAGTTCTTTGTAAATCGTGTGGCTTTTGGGACTACCTGCAGGTTGTACTACAAATATCAACCTGATTTGTAGAACGTGTTCTATTTGAATAGTCGACTGGAAAAGAAAGCCAGTACTTTTAAAAGCTAAGACATTATTAAAAAGCAAAGTGCACAGGATTGACTGACAGCTTCTAAGAAAAATTAAAATTGTGTAGTAAAGGAAGAAGTTTTCTGGGGTATCCCACTGCACTAGGAGATGAAGTACAAGCATTGGGTGGGGGGAAGGAGAGTCCTCTAGTTTCAGGCAACTGGAGATTGATCTGGAGATTCCATCCCATCTTAACTTGTGAGCATGTAAGACATCAGTGCTCAACTTTCTATATGTCTTTTAAATGTAATACCTGAAATTTAGTTTCTTAAAAATAATCCCAAAGCATTAAAGCATAACCTGAAGTCACAGTGACAGTATATACCACCACTAGAACTGAGTCCTCCAGTCCAGACCTTCACTACCTGTTATCACTGGCTGTTCCATTTTTTTTGTAGCAAGCCATTAGAGGAAAATAAGACATACATTTTGCCAACAAGATACCTTCCCATCTGCAGGAATTACTCTAGGTCATTTTTGTAGCTTTAAATAACCTCCTTCTGAGCCTCTTTCTAACCCTTTGTGTTCTATTTTCATCCAAGTCTTCTCTGCCTTGCTGCTTTATGTCTAGCCATATCAAACAATTACTTTTCTTGCAGCTGGGATGAGCTCTGCCCTTGTTGAGCACTCTTCCTCTCCCCGTGTCCTTTTCTGCTTTTATCTATACCCTGTTACTGTCTTTTTCTTTCCCCCTAGAGTCAAGTCCAATTTACACTCTTCTGCTGTTGTTCCTAATACCCTACACACATCCTAAATGTAGAAGCACTAGCAATTCTGAACAAAAGCTGTAATGCTGTTACTGAAAGCCTGTGTTCTAATTCACTAGTTTTGTTCTCAGAATTGTCTGCATCATTTGTAGTAAAACACGCTGAAAATATACTGGTCAAAAGTACAAATATTGGCATGGAAAACTATAGCCAAAAATCTTAAAAAGTATCCAAAACATAGGTAACTGAGTGTAACTTTATAATGAGAGATGCTGAGCAACCCTAACTTGTATAAGAATAGCTCCTGTCTCTAACTACAGTCACATCACGTCCCAAAGTGGTTTTCAGGTCTTAAAGAAATACATATGTAACATCACTTCCACAAAAATATGTGATTCAAGAAAAACTAATTATGTACATAAGACATACACTCCAATATATGGAATTTGCCTAACTAGTTAGAAAAGAAGCAATACAAGTAGATTGAAGGAATTAGAAAATATGACTTTGCATTGCTGCATTAGAGGACCCTTTAAGGTATCTGACATAAGTCTAAGATGATTCTTACTGTAAACATAAACTAGTTCAGAAACAAAGAAAATATACTGTCCTTGTATTTCTGAACATCTTGGGACGACCTCTCCCTATCTCCAATTCATGTTTAAAACTGGCTTTAAAACCAGCTGTTTTTGCAAGAATTCTGATCTTGTTTTCAACGCAACTTTAGTGATTTCTAAGGTTCTAAGTACCATAGTTGAGGCTAAAATGCAAAATGATAGTTTCAGCAGGCAAGAAAGATGTCTGATTTTTCACTACTCTGTACAAATTTTACTATTTAAATAGCTTCAACAGTTGCCAGATTATGATGATGATAATGTATAAGAAATTTCAGCACTGCTAACAGACTTGGTGTATTTAAAACAAGGTAACAGAGTATTTAAAATGTATAGCTAGCAAGTTAGAGCCAGGGGACTTCTGATTCTTAATAACATGATTTGCAAGGATGGCAGTAAGTCTTTTCTAGTCAATTCCTTCAAGCAGTTATAAGGATATTGATGAAAAAATCCACTTCAAGTTCTTTTTTTTTAAAGCGTGCATGTGTTCATGTGCACACACACACACGCGCACAATTTCTACATCTATTCAAGAAACATATGGGTTCCCCCCAGTTAGTTCTGAATATCAAAGGTTTCATTTTGTAACGTGCTCAGCATTCTCAACTCCTAACAACTGGAATAATACTTTAAATACTGTAAATAAGGCTCAACAGTTATTAGGATTGGACCAATGTACTCCAAAATTATTATTATACATTATTATCTCCTCATTTAATTTTCATAAAATGACAGACTGAATGCAATGTACTGAGATATTCCTAGTATATCAAAACCAACAATCACATAGAAATAGTAAGTGGTTACATCACAGATGCTGAAAACCATATGAAATATAAGACTAACATTTGAAAAGAATATTCACAATTTACTCTTTTGGAATTATTAACATCTCTTTCTTCCAGCAGCTTTCTTGTTACTCTGAGCCTTTTTTACAACATTTTCTCAAAACACATATTGCATGATAAATAGTATCTAAGAATAAAACAAGAGATGCCTACACACCTTGATATGATCCATCATAAGCTGTTTCTGTGCATACAGAAGAGAGCAGTCTGGACACTTGAAAACAGACACCTTCTGGTTTTCAATATGCTGATCAAAGTGGCGATAGAGCAAAGGTTGTAGAGTAAACACAGTGTCACACATAGAGCATTTATATATTATTCTAAAAATAGAAGTACAATAAACAGTGTCAGTCATGTTTATGATCTATCACCAAGAATCATAATGTTAACTTTTTTCTCAGCAGATACAAGATCTGACACCTTTAAGCAATTATTTCGCATTGCCTGAAAAACGGTAAAATGAAACTAATTCAGAACATCTTCCAAACTCAGAATAAAGGAGTGGTAGAAAAAGCAGAAAAATAGAAAAAAATGACTAAGCCAGAAAACAATAGCATATGCCAGTTACATATATAACACCAACATCTGCTTACAGTACGCTGAAGTAATAGGTCTTCAGCTCTTGAACTCATGTTGTAACTGAAGGACAAAGAATACACCTGTTTCAAGTTGCAAAGGCAATGTATTTTAAGGGAGTTACTGATTTGATTATAATCAGTAATATACTTCACGATGCACTTATTTTTGTCAATGTATATGGCTTTGAACCTCCTGAATGACAAGTCTAGACTCTGTTAATGTTCTGAAACTGAGACTTCACAGGGTGATGTTTCCCTGTTCTGCAATTACAGGCCTTTAAGAATCTGTCTATCACAGCAATGTAGAGATACCACCAAAACCGCAACTTCCTCTCTCAAAGCATATGCATTTTTAAACTTGGAAAATGAATGAAAGGAAATGACATGCGAAAGAAAAGGAATACAGAAATTTGCCATAGATCTTCAGATGAGAGAGAAATCAAATCCATTAACCATCTGTAGTGGTACTTCAGAAAAACTTCAGATAAGATAAAGGAAACTCAAGCACAGGTGCTGAGTACCAAGACAGGCACTTCCTCTGTGAAAGCCCATCACTTAGAGGTCGATCTCTGTCCTAAAGAATGGATTTCCATTAAAAAACAAACAAACAAACAAAACCCCTGCTTGTTAGCACGCTAAGTTTTCTCATTGCCCGCGTAAGTTCCTGTAAGGAAGGTGTTAAAGAGCTTGCCAGAAATAGGAAATGTTTCTTGATATTAATTGGTAAGGAAAAAAAAGAGGTTTCTAAAATGCAGTTTCACCTCATATATCTCACATCAATAAAACCTCACTTATCTTACTAACAGTTTTAACTGAGATTGTAAGAGACAACTCCCGGGGAAATAAGTCAGTGGATTACCACCCTGGCAGACAAGCTGAAGTGAATGCAGACTGAAATGGAGAGAATGTGAATCTGCCCAGGCACAGGGCACTATTACAGACACTCGCTATGGGATGCACTGTTTAAGGGAAACAGAAAAGCAAGAGCCTAAAGATTTACTATGCACCAGATCATCTCCCCCAGCCACAGCACACAGCTGCTGAGCATCTCAGCACTCTAAACCAACATCTCGATCCTTTCTCAGCAGAACAGCTCAAGATAATTTGAAGCAAAGATTTTACTGCCAGCTGCCTTCGCTACACCCAAGAAAAAATGTAATTTCCTCAGAGAAGTACTTGCTACAATTCTGTAGTTAATATGTCTGTGAACACAAACTGAGAGCAGGTACTAACTGCCTGATGATATTTCCTGGTTCTGGGGTACCAAATACTTTTCTTCCGTCCTTTAAGTCCTTTCTTTTATAATACTGTTTTACATCTTCCTCAACAACTTTGTCCAAAAGTAACAAAATGTCAAAACCTGATCGCTAACTAACCAGGCAAACAACCCGAGGCACAAGACTGTATCAAAGCCTTGCCCCTGGCAGGGCGCTTTTCACCCTTCTGGTTCCTTGCTCATGGACCACTGATAACAACCACAATTCCAGAATTTTGGTGCCTCTTACTGAGTACTCGATGCCACTGCTAAGTGCTAATGAGAGATGAGTAAAATTACAGTGTTCTGGGTTAATGAGATGTAAATAAATACTGGCAGAATTAAAAATTATTCTCTGTGTATTTCATGACATCTTTATTCGAACAATATCTTGGAAATAAAATTAGACAAAAGAGAAGTTAGAAAACCTGCTTTATCATCTGTCGTGGAACTAGACAGTCATCCAAGTTGGAACAATTTCAGGTCTGTAGAACATAAATTTGTTATTGCAGGCTTACGTAATTCATTCAAATAAACTATGACCTATTATATGGCTCAGATTCATAATGTGCCTAAAGTAACACAAGATTACAGAATGATTGAGGTTGGAAGGGAGTTCTTGAGGTCATTCGGTCCAGCCCTGCCTCAAGCAGGGTCAGCCAGAGCAGCTGCCTAGGACCATGTCCAGTGAGGTTTTGACCATCCCCACAGGTGGAGACTCCACAGCCTCTCTGGGCAACCTGTGCCACTGTTTGACCACCACCCTCACTAACCTGTAATTTATTGTGTTCAGATGGAATTTCTTGTGGTTTAATTTCTGCCCACTGCCTCTTGTCCTGTGAGTGGTTGCTGATAAAAAGAGTTCATCTTCCTCTTCATTCCTTCCCATCAGGTAGGCATTGATACACATTGATAAGGTCTCCCTGAGCCTTCTCTTCTCCAGGCTGAACAGTCCCAGCTCTCTCACCTTCTCGTCACATGTGAGATGCATCAGGCCCTGCATCACCTTAGTAGTGCTGTGCTGAACTCACTCCACTATGTCCACGTCTCCCTTCTACCAGGGAGGCCAGATCTGGACCCAGTACTCCAGATGTGTCTCACCAGCACTGAAGAGATAAGAGAAGGATCATCTCCCTTGATTTGCTGCCAATGCTCTTCCCAGTCCCTTAATGACCACCACCTTGAGTAATGCACTGCTCACTAACACTTACAGGTGCTACTGGCAGCAGAAAGTGAATCTGCTACAAAAAAAATTCACTTATTTGTGAATTCACCATATATAAAAAAATTCTCTCTCTAAAAACACCAGGAGCTGAATACTTATATTTTCTATGAAAGCTAAATGACATTACTCTATTTTCACAAAAGCACAAGAATTATCTGGTATAGATCTAACTTTAAAACTCAGATCTCTGTCTTAATTCAAATTCGTACCAAGATACCTAACAGTACGTGTTGTGACTATATCCACCAAGTTTTACTTTGACTCACATTTGAAAGCATGACTTTCATCCTAAACACATGCAACTGAGTGTGCTGATTTGCTTTAAAACTGAGGTAATTGGTATTTAACATACATCAGCTTAAAGCCCTGCCCAAAGTTTAAAGGCAGTTATGCTTCTTTAGGACATAATTTACAATAGCCTAAGTTCAACAAGATCCTCGAGAAGGGCAGCCAGTTCAACTGCCACTGCACAACCAGGGTAGTTACACACGCTCACTAACTACTCCTGCTCTACAGTACACACCAAAATAGGCATGATACATATACTTCTTCATTTTTCAAAAATCTGGGTAATAAATATTCATATATTATCTTCGAATGAACACACATGTATCTCACAGAAAAATACTTTCATATTGCATTAAAGATGTCTAGCATTTTGAAAGCTTTTGCAGAGCACGGTATTTCTCCTTCCTGCACTTTTTCCCTCAAAAAAACAGTACTTGTAGGATAATACATTTTGTACTGAGAGTACAGTATATATTCATAATCTGGCTTCATAAACAAGAACTTCTCCAATATCCAAAAAGAGATCAGCCATGAAAAATACCTTTATGCTGTTCCTATGGACTTCCACTATTTACTGAAAAAACAAAATCACATATAAGCTTTGGTTTCACATCAAAACATCCTAGGTATGTTACAGGAGAGAGCTGACAAAGTTGAAAGCCATCCATTTCCCTATATTAAAATAATCTAATTTCAACTGTTAGAGAATCACTGCATATAGACTTCATTTTTCATGCAGCAAATAGTTTACTATATCTGTTCTGAAACAACCATTTGTAATATAATTATAAATCATACAATTCCAGTAAATGCCAGAGGCACACAGCCATTTACCCGCTAAGCCTAATTCCTGTAAACAAAAATTGTGTGAACAAATAAACAGAGCCTCAGGACTGAGCTGGTCTCGGCCCATTTATGAGGGAGAACTAATAAATCCTTCCCAGCTCCCCTGATTCGTTCACACACACAGCCTTATTTCCCGCAGCACCGCCGTGATCAGGGCCTCTAGAAACCAGGCTCTGTGGTCAGACAGGAGTTCAAAAACATTTGCCTATCAGCATAAGGTTTGAAACTCCCATTTAAAAATCTGGGTTAAATGACCTTCAAGCACTACACAAAAGCTTGAAAGCTTCCTGTTTTAAAACATAAAAGGGTATTGTACAGTGCTTTTCATTTGTTTTAAAACGCTTACTTCATAACAACAAACAGTTGAACTTTCATGGTAATATCTCTAGCATTATAATACTGTATTATATTGCTTCTTTACAACAAATTGTTAAGCTTTCAAAATGTATGCTGGCCATGCGCAGCACAGATAGCAGGTAACACACGACAGGTAAACCAGCAGTGGCACTGGCATATTCGTCAAACAAGAATAAATTTCTTCCAGTACAATGTGGAACACTACAGTAGATAAAAGAGAATTTGAGCTATGAAAACTTGATGTCACTTGACTAACATACGTGAGAAATAACCTCAGCAACCAATTAATCCAAACAAGAAAATACTTTCCATTTTACATTGGTGCTGAACAGCATAAATACATTCAGTTAATTCTGAGGAAAACCACAGGTCCTGATAGCCTGAAATAGACCTTATTAAATGGTCAGACAGTAATCAATGAGCATCTTGAGCCCTGGTGCTGACACTGTACTACCTACAGGTGCTTGTGAAACAGAAACAAGGAACTCCAAACATTGCAAAGACTGGGAAAACCTTCCTAGTCATTCTGCAAGCATGTGAGACAGCATCTTGATTTAAACGAGCAAATTTAAAGAAAACACTCCTTCTCATATGGAAAGGAAACTAATGCAAAATACTTAATTCACCAAATTTATGAGAAGTTCAACAGATAAAAGCACAACTCAGTAGATCTTCTGTACTTTTCATATGTGGAGTATCTTACACAGTTGGTGATCTTCATCTTTCAGTTTTCTGTAATGAAAATCATGCGAACCTTAAACAAGTTTTAGATTAAATGCTGGTATGTCAAAGCCTCTCACTAAGATATTATCCTGAATTAAAACAAGGTATCATTTATCACTGGTGGAAATGTCTGAATTTAGTATCAGACACAGTAAGTCTGTTGCTATTTTGCTAAAGAAAAAAGAAAAAACAGATCTCCTTTTAACAGGCTAGAAGAAAAAGTGTTATGCCAGATTCTTGTGAAATCTGGTTATTACAATGCAAGATACCTTGTTTCTTTCATCTGCTCTATATTTTTCTCGACTCTGCAACTTGTTAAAATGTACTTGTGTGCTCCAAGCAGTTTAAAGAAACAAAACAGAGTTAAACATTTGAGTATTTACTCTGTTCTGCATTCATACCAGCAGAGGAAGAAGAGAGAAGAAAAAGGCCTGTGATTAGAAGGCATTGGGCTTAAGGCCTACGCAATTTGAAGTCTGATTTTCATACGTGTCGACACCTGCAGCTCCCCCTGCCTTGATTATTCAACATTTTCACAATGAAGACCCTGAATTATGCCCCTTCTTACTGCCTTCAGTAAACGACTTTCTGTGTTTATATACCACCATCCCAGGTGAAGAATGGAAACGCTTCTGCCTTAATCCAGAAAAGAGAGATTTTGTATCAGAAAAAAGCTTATATAAAAATAGCTCTGTATTTATTTTGAATTTCAGGGCAAGGCTGGAAAAGGTTTAAAGGCTGGCACCTCTCACTTACCAGACAGGGATTGTTGTCCTTTAGACACGACAGTCTTAGTGAAGCTAAAACCTAGCTCACCATTTCCAAACTTACAGCTTTCCCGAGGACACATCTAGCAGACAGCGGAAAACACCGCCTGATAAGCGAGCAGCTGCCTGATCAGAACCACCTCTGTGGCACCGCAGGAGGCTGCAGCCCGCAAGAGCTGCCTGAGGTCTGCCCAGAGACAACTGCAGCTGCATCTAACACCCCGGCCACAAGCATGCACCCCAACCCGAGGGCTGATGGCACGAGAAGAACCAATTTCCCAAATTCACCTAGACAACTATTTGTAAACACATAACAGAAAAAATAAAATCACTTTTTTCTGCCTTTTCAACCAGACATTAAGAAAATCACTACAAAAGCGCCGGTGAGCCTTAGCAGTTCTTTTTGGAATCACATTATATCTCAATTCACAGTAAAAATGCACGTGAGGTTAAGTGGATTAGAAAACAAGGAGAAGCAGCACACGAGCAGGCTGAATTGTTTTTGTAATTACTGCATTACTTTATTGTAGTGCTGTGTTTAAAGAACTGCTATTGCTATGTTCATGGAAATTTAACCTTTGCCAAATAAATTCCTAGCTAAAACCTCTTGAAAATATTAGAAGAATGACACGCATTACCAAATGGATGACAAACTGTTGATTGTTCAGTACTTGAATTAAGATTGTAAGTACAGGACACAACGCAATTTCAAAGGTTATTAGAATGCAAGCAAGTACAGTAAAAATAGTAATTTTGCTTACTTTGGTTCGCCTATCTTGATACCCGGGTGTTGTGTATAGGCATGGGAATGTGTGCTGGGAGCAGATTTAAATGCCATGGGACAGATAGGACATTTGTAAAAGACTTCACAATGAGAACCTTGAATATGAGACTTGAGTGCCGCCACATCAGAGTATACAACATTGCAATGCACGCAGCTGCAAAAAGAGTGGAAAAGAGTCAGTTCAGCCTAGCATAAAGCAGTATTGAAAGAAATGGAATCAACACTGATTTTCAAGCAAGTGGAAGAGTTAAGCATATACATACAACCAGTTAAAACTACATTATACTGTCAATTTAAAAGTATAAACAACAGAGTAAGAATCACTATAAGCAGAGATTTGCATATCAAAAAGGAGAAAAAAAAGGATTTTCCCAAATTTAACTTCTAAAATCTAAGAGATATGAAGTCAGAGCACGTTTTATGATATTACAACAGAATAGACAGAAGAGTCAGACAAATATTCTATTGATTATAAAAAGAATGCTTCAATCCTCTGCAAATTTGTAAAGAGCTTTTATAAAATGCATTTTTTTTCACATGCAGCGGATTATGTAAGGTACACCACAGTAATTTAGAAGCTACCACCAAAATGGAAAACTAGTAAGCAAAACATTTTCACCACTTCCCTTGTTTAGACTTAATGAAAACATAATGGCAATGATTTTCTGTGCTAGTAATCAAATCAATGCTTGGATTAAAACAAACAAAAAAGTAAATCTAAATTCAAAACAACTAAACGGAATCTCTACAATCAATTCAGTATATCAGATTGGAATTCTGAAAGTATTTTTCAAAAACGTACTTCTGCAATGTTGAAAATTTGTGACCTTTCCGCATCTATTCTAAAACAAAATGATTAAAAAATTGAATTAAAATTAGCACATGAGAATTTCTACCCACAATGGCCCCTTTTATAGTGCCATGCACCTCCAGTCCAGTCTTAGTATATATACCCAGTAAATCTGCGAATATACTGAAATAAGCAATTAAAACGTAACCTGTCAAATCAACAGATTTCTTAGTGATCAGTGTTTTGCAGTAAGAGTTTTAGTTTCAACTTGGAAGGCCCCTAGCTTCTGAAATAATAACTTTGGCATCTATCATGTTAGCATGATCATTTTTGTATAAACATCAAATAATTTTTGGATACTGTTTTAATGCCTTAATGATAGCAATAAAGCATTAGATAGTTATAAATTGCACTTAACAATCCTGCTTTCCTTTTAAAATAGATCTTCATGGAATTTTATGAAATGTTACCCTTTCTTTCTTAAGCACTTAATTTACATCCCTAATACTAGTAAATAAGTAAATAACTAGTAAATCCTAATAAATAAGTCCATAGCTATCTAGTCTCCACTTGCCAGTGCATTTTCTAAAGTAAATGGTCCTCACCTTCTTGGGGTCTGTTAAGCTCTTCTCTGTTCATATAGAGATGAACATTTCTTCATAGCAGTAGAAAGTGTGGCCCTCTCATTGCAGTGAATCCTTAACAGCTCTACTGCTATGGTGTCACCTCAGTAGAGCTGGGGCACATCCCTCCTCTCCCTTCTCCATCCCATTTTGCCTGGATTTTATTTTCTAGTGATGCAAAATCATAAATGATCCTCAGCATCCACCGTTGCATATTAAAACAACTCCTAAGGCCCAAGCCTTCCTTTCTTTGACTGTTGTATCACCCTTCTTGTTCTCAACACACTAGGATGCAATCAAACTTAAGGTTGACATTTTCAGCTTATTTAGTTCAGACAGTTAGCCTGAACCACTGAAACCAAACTGGCCTTACAAGATCCATTGGTCCAAGACATACCATGCGTTTCAGCAGCGCATGTGTCATGGTGATAACGAGGTGCTGAGGAGTTAATGAAGGAAGACCTTAAACTTTCCCAGATGCTGCTTTTCCTTGCCTAAGTATTTTTGGTTTCTTCTCACCAAATAAATTCTGACTTAGTGTGACATGAGATGTTTATGATAAATCTCAGAAAGCTTAGGAACATTATCATGATTCACTGTGAAGGATTTATGAATCTTCTGGTGTTACTGGTGCAGGCCAAGAGTCCCTGAAGATGATACAAAGAGGTACAGACTATTGGGAAGGGCAGTAGAGTGGAGGAAGCAGATGTAAGAAACTTAGGACAAGACAGACCACTGCTTTGGAGGAAAGGATAAAATAAAAGAATCCAAAGAAACATGAAGATTTGAGAGTTGTGTCAGGCCATAGGTTTAGTCTGAAAACTAACTGCCACAGCAGCTGTCTTGATGGAGGAAAAATGCTTTCTTCCCTTCGTGGAAGGACGTCACAGCCATCCTAGTAAAGGAACTGCGGTACCTTGAAGGGGAAGAAGCTTTCTAGTGGGTAGGACTTTAAATCACCCTTCCCCAGTCAGACAGGATGAAATGGAAATGCTTGAGGACTGCTGAGCAAAGCGCAGCTGTACGGGTTGCTCTTCCGATCTCTTGCTGTGCTGCCCGCCACTCAGAGTCAGTAAAGTTCTGACAATAAAACAATTTTCAAGCCTTTCAAAACTTAACATTTCCATGAAATGCCTCTGATCCCCATTTTCTCAGTGAGTTGCCATTACAGGGAAAGGAAAGCATAAAAGGAAAACTGAAGGAGTTAACAATGAACAACCAGAAGAGCAGGCTGTTTGAATGAAGAAGATAATTTTCAAGCAGTGTAAAGAGACAAATCTTGACTTCCCACAGCAAATAAGAGCAAAAAGGACTTTACAAAGTTGTTTTTGCTGTGCTACCAGACTGGTGCGGTATGCCCATCCACATCTTGATAATAAATTCTCCTGATAATAAATACTGAAAACGACTGTTCTACCAGAAAGAACAGCCTAAAATTCAATGTCCTGAAAAAGCTCAAGAAGTCTGTTATGAACCTGAAATTAAGAAAATACATCTGAATTTTCTAGACCTTAGAAACTGTGAAGTCCTGAATCTGACATTTTATGGTTGGATGAGATTAGCTAATATTCTGATTTAATAACATACAAAAGCGGATGCCCAAAACAAAGCTGAATTCTAATGCAGTATTTATTCCAAAATTTGTAGTACTAATAGCATTGTTTCCATGACAACCTTAAACCCATGAAGCTGTATTCTACAAACAATGCTTATGAAAATGGAAAATTACTTTTGAAAGCATAAATTACATATAAATTGACAACAAAGTAATCATAATACTGACCGAAAACCAACTCTTCGGGTATAATGCAGGCAGTTCTTAGTAACATGAGTCTGGAAGTGGACAGATCTGCAGATTGCTCCACATTCAGGACACGTGTATGGAGATTTATGCTGATGAATTCTCTGGTGTGATGCAAAACTGCACTGGTTAGGAAGCAGCATCTGGCAGATATTGCATGTCTTCTAAACGATAAACCAAAATAGATGAAACAAAAGGTTTGGTTCAGCTAGACATTATTTCTCGTGTCAAACACTGTAATATAAACAAAAGGTTAAATGTTGTGACTGTGATTTGAACCAAAAGAAGTAGTCAAGGACTAAATTCTGGATTCTGCTGACTAACCTCATGGGACTGAGGTGAAGAATATTGGCAACGGGATGTATTGGCACTTTGGGCCAGATTCTGACAAAACAAAGCTCGTTCACATACCATTGACCATAGAAGATGCACGTCAGATTATTTAAATTTTATTAGGTGCCTCAAAAGACTACCTTAATAGTGCAAGGGGTCTAAGTAAAACTTGAGAAAAAAACCTAGCAGCTTTATCTAAAAGCACCATGACAAGAAAAAAAAATAAATACAGAAAAAAACCAACAAAATATATTATCTTCACTTTCTTTGATACTTGCTCTTGATGAATTCTATTGGCAATATTCTCAATGCCAATAAAACAGAGTATTACCAATCAAATAGTCTATAAATAATTTCAAAATATATTTCTCAGGCTAGACTACAGCATCTGCTTTGTAAAATATCAAAATATTGTGCATTTGAGTAAAAACTGCAGATGTATGGAATACTTCAGAAGCTTTTCTTTGAAGGGCAATCTTTCTAAGTGCAGGAACTACTTCCTGTACCAATTCTTTTCTAGTATTTTGTTACACATAAATAATTAAAAAAAAACCAAAAACCCTTCAACTACATGTTGACCATTTGCCAAATCAGAATCACGGAATTCTTTGGGTACTGTGTGTCATTCTTCGGGTGAAATGTAAATGATGCAACTGAGCTGGAAACACGCTTCACTTCTGCTCGCAGTTGCTTTCCATTACTGGAGAGCACAAAGAGCAGAACCTGTAAAACCATTTGTGAAAATGTTTCATTTAGAGTACTACATCACTAAGATCTCTAAGCAGGTGGTTGACAGTCTGTATGGAGCAATACTTCTGTTTAACTTTTATCACAGAAGCTGCTGCTTCGTTGAGTTCAACAGAAACACTGGCTAAAAGTCAAGCACAAATAAAAGTCTTTGCAGAACGACTTCATTTTGTACAACTTTGCTTTGTAAGGCCTTTTAAATTATTGTTCTCTCTTATGACCTGGAAATTATGAATCTCATCAGTGACATATGAAGATTTAAAAGCAAAACTAAGACTCCTTCGTGGCACGGGTATTTTTGAACAAGATATTTATGTATTTTTAGAAATGTTATCCTTAAGAGTCTTGCAGATGGAGTAATGTGTACGTTTTGCAAGAATATAGAAAAAACAAGATCTCCAGAGTTGTGTTAAAAATGATTTACTAACCTACATATAAAGAAATCCTCAAATAATTAAGAAATAATCCTTTCCCTCATGATAAAACAGTTTCTTACTGAAAGACAGGGGCTTCACAAAGAGACACCCCTTTCTTCCAGTTTAGGCCACTAACCTGTAAGTGTCTTTTAAAAAACAGTAAGGTTCACAGCATATAACAGCATAATCAAAGCTAACATTGTAGAAGAAATACTACAGTGTTACAAATAGGTTTCAAATGAGTTTGCCTTACTAGTATTGGAAACTTTGCCAGTACAAAAAATCACCTGTACCCATTTAATCAATGCAAGACAAATACTAACTCCAGTGCCGGAAGCAAAAAGGCTTTACAGTCATACAAACATGACTATATACAGTCATATTATCCACTCTGAAATGTCAGAGTTTGTCCTCAGTTGACCAAACAACCATGGTCCGAACCAGTGACTCATGCCTGTCGACACTGAACAGAACTGGTCTGGGATGTGAATTTTGTATTCAGCTCAGGCTTACGGGCTGCAAACGCGTGACTAACCATAACTCTACTTAAAATGTGCTTGCCACATTTACTAGCCTTCAGTACCATTCCTAAAATTTATCTTCTGTCATATATGTATTAATAAGTAGCAATATAATACTGGAGGGCCTGGAATGTTATTCGATTATGTAGGAAACCAGCAAAACAAAATTTCTTACTCCAATCACAGAAACATACGGGGTTTTCACAGCCCTTCCCAAGCATTTTGCCTGCAGCACTACAAAAGGAAACCTGGTGCTATGCCACGTAAAAGCCATGCAACATTCCAACCCCAGCTGAGCGCATCCCAGATGGTGATTTTGCAACAAGCAGTCTTCAAGATTCATCTGCAATGCCAGTAATTCAGACTGACGCGAAATGCCAATAATGCTATTTGTTAAGGCTACTGGTTTGCTATTTTGACTTGTAAAATGTTTAATTGTAACTGATTACAGTAGATCAAGAATAATCTACTGCAAAATTCTGAAATTCAGCACATTTGCTTACCATTTTATTCTGGGCTTAAGGTGGCATTAACTTCCAGTTCTCTCATTCCAACCCATACCAAAATAAAACACAGTTTGTGAAAATCATCACCTGCCTGCATTTGAAGTCAAAGTTCCAGAAAAAAAAAAAAAGGTTAGAAGAAAAAATGGTGGAGGTGGAAAATAAAGATACACAAGAACTATGAGCATGAAGGTAAATGAACTGTGTAGTGTCCCCGAGAGCAATACACTTATAGCTATAAGTAAGACAAACATTAACACGAATTAGTCCGGGTCTGTTGCTTTTGTTTCCCCACTAAGTAGGTGAGGGTTACATTCAGCCATGAAATCTACCAGTGAGTGGTCTGGTTCTTTTCAATAGGACTACTAACAGAAAGAAGATGTTACAGAAAACTAACAACTTTATAGGGAACATTTTTTAATTGCTGTTCAATTGCTGTTCATTTAATTGATGTTTTACTTTTTTTTTTTTTTTTAAAGTTATTCTAAAAGAATCATTCTACTTTATAACAGGAGTTTAAAAAGAAGTAACTGCTACTTCCTACTTTTACCACAAAGCAGTATGCAATTTCCTTTTCAAGAGTAAGGAGGTAGGCACTAGAAAGAATGGTAAGTTGCCAATAATAACTATTTTTTCTATTTTTTTTTCAAAATCCAAATATTTTTTCCTTCCTTCCTCCTCAAGTGAAAATATCTATTTTATATAACTTTCATGTTTCCTTCCCCCCAAATTAATTGTAGTTTCATAACAAAAACCCAGTGCCAAGCACTAATAGAACAGAAGTCCAATAAAGCTCTTTTTCAAGCTTTTAAAGGGGAAACATACTATTAATAAACACCTGTACACAGACTTTCTTCAGCAAACACTACTCTTGTAGTGATGCTCATGCTAACTGAAGAGGGGACAAGAAGCTAACTTGTTAAGAAAGCTGGAGGCATTGCTCTCACTACAAAGCAACTGCTCAGTTAAGCAGCTACCATGATGTAGCAGTAGAGCTACGTCATTACAGTATGTAATAGAGCACAACATAAACAAAAGCGCACAACTGAAAACTGTTCTTTGATCTATTAAAAGGACTATAAAAAATATTTAAGTCAGCTTTAATAGGTAGTTCAACAAACATTTAAACAATGTTGATTGTGTTCTTTTAAAATGGAACAACATGAAAATTGCTTCTTTTCCTTTCTGTTTTGCAGCACAAGGCTTTTATTTTTCTTTATTTTGTTTATTTTTTGAAATCTGGAAAACCATGGCCTAGTAAGCAGGTATTAATGCCTTCTTCACACCTCAGCTCTTAAAAGACAGTGGCTTTCCAACAAGAGAGAGAAACACATTGGTGGGTTGTAGGCAATGCTATTTTCTGTATCTTCATAAGCTTTCCTCCTTAAACAGCAGTATCTGTGTACCCATACTTATCTTTCTGCTTAACTGATGTTACATTTTGATGCTGTATGAAGATCTCATTGCTTTCCCACAGTAAATTCACCAGGGTAAACAGTATCTAAGAGGACATGCATACAAAGCACACTCAGCAGCAACAGAGCACAAGCACCAATAAGAGGTAGCAAGAAAGGCCAAAGGTGTTTCTACAAACCTGTTTACCTGTCCATACCAAAAAAAAGGCCCCCCCAAAAAGCAAGTACAATACTTTTTTTTTTTAAAATATTTGTTGTTCTCTATTTTTTCCATTTTATCCTTGCCCCATCCTCCCAACCTATTTTGTCTTTCTTACTCACTTGGTTGTTTTGGAGGCTTTCTGCTTATGAACTACCTTCTTAATTACTCATTTTCATAGTACCAAACACAACAGGGGTTTCCCAAGGACTACTGGATCTTACCATACCACAAATGATAATTAATGGACCTATTATGAAAAAAAAAAAAAAAGATAAACCTAACATGCACCAACAGAGGAGTTAGCTAAAAACAATTACTGCATATTGGCCAACTTGAGAGCTGGTGCAGAACATGCTCTTGGTCAGCTATTAGAAAATGTTCAAAACTGCAGCAAGATCTAAGGACAGAATACATTCTGCTAACTTCTTTCTGACATAAGGCTTAAATAAGCTGGCTTTAGGTAGGCCTATCTGTAGTACATTACGAACACAAACTCACTCACATTGCAATTCACTATGAATCCAGGCAATTTCAGCCTAAGTCTGCTAACCAGTTCGTGAAGTAGGAGCTGAGGCAGAGCCACATAATCCATATAATCAAGATTATCTCCACATTCATATCTCTTTGCATCACTGCTTGTACTGGTGGGAACAGCGTACCTGCTTCATGGCCACGTAACAGGTCTTAAGATCAGTGAAGAGATTCCAACAAGAACCTCTCTGCACTTCTATTACTAGCGGATTTCTTCCTAGCTGCAGGACGTAATCCTTTACTCTGCACTTTGCTGGGAGAGTCCCAGGAATATTCCCAGGGCATCCCTGACTTGATCAGTCAGAGCCTGTTTGCAGGCTTTCAGCTTCGTTGCTGATGCACAGGAACAAGCTGCAACATCAAGATCAACTGAATGCTTTGAAATGTGCCAGAATCCCTTTTAATTGGCACACTCCGATGGAAATCCAGCTATATCATTTAATTAACGATCTTAATTCTTACAGGGTTATAAAATACATGGCACACTGATTAATACTAACTTTTATTGAATGAGGCATTTCAGATTAGGCCACACACAAACCATTTTAGAATTCTTTACTAAAGTAAGTTTAATTCATTAGCAATCATGAGAGGAAAGGAAAACCAACACAAATATGTAAATGGTCACATAGCAAGTAATGTGTGCTAGTCAACACCACTTTCTGTTTAAGAAAGACCTGAAGAACACAGCACGCGTACCCTTTCAGTACAATCAGTGTGCCATTTATTTGCTGGCTAGAGTCCCTGTAGGTAATAGGAATGCCAACCTCACTTATAGTGCTATATGAAAATAACAAAAACCAAAGATGGCTCAGGAATGAATTACTTAAAAATATTTCTCAGGTTAAAAAGCGTGCTGTTAATGAGGGTGACAATTAAGTGGATTCCACGGGATAATCGAATTTCAAAGCACAGAGATAGTCATTAAAAAATCTTAAAGGCCGTTATCAATTTCAGTATTATAATGTTCACCTGTAAAAAAGCTAATGCTAAATTCTAGTAAAAAATATAGAATGGAAATTTTAGACTTCAGGACCTAAGCAACTCTAAGAAAAGTCTTATTTAAAAATGTTGACGTTCACTATAAAAGTGCTCGCAAGCTTTTTTTGTGGTTTTAGTTTATGTTTTTAATCATGGAGATTCAGATAATTAACATCTAAATGAAAGAAAAACATATCCAAAGTCTCCTAGGCTTATAGGTGAAACATTGGAATTTAAACATATGATACTCTACTTGTCCACTCGTGTCTGCAGCCTGCTGGAAATGTGTAGCAAGAGATGTCTCATCTTGGAAAACTTCATTACACTCCAAACACTTTAGACCATGTCTACAGAGTTTTGATGGATCTTCGTCTAGTGGCATAGCTGGAATGATGGGAGTACTTGCTGGAGCTGATATTACTGTCCCCGTTATGCCAGACTGTATCTTTGTTACAGTATGCGTGCCGACTCCCACAGCGCTTTGAAGCATAGATGTAGCAGTATTGCTTGAAGGAGATGCTATCATTTGATCTGCTGGGACTGGTTTTAAAATCAGATGGGAACACTGCATTACAACTCCTTTTTCCTTGTGTCCACGAGCATGGGAAAGAAGACTGCATTTGTTGTAGAAAACTAAATTCTTTGTACAATGATTACATGTCACTTCAATTCGCACGCTCCTCCTGTCATAATGCTGTGTCAGGCTCTTCTCAAGAGCAAATGAGTCGCCACACTCCAAACACTTGTAACCTCGTGTTGGTAACGTTATTCCGGCATTGGCAGGGGGACTAAGGTTTGGGATGTAAACTGGGACAGGATTGACACTACTCAGCACCTTGTTGAATGCTTCCACTACAGAACTCTGTAGAGATGACACCACCTGGACTCGAGACACCTTTTTAGAAGGCTGCGAGGCTGCTGCAGAAATTATTGCCTGCTTTATTTGCTGCTGAGGTTTCGTTAGCACTTGGCGGAGTTCAGAGGTGGTTTGAGCACCTTGAGGCAGAAGATTAAGGTTGGCAAGATGGACTGTCTTTGGCACAAGTTTAGCACTGGCAAGGCTTGATGCTGGCACCACAACAGTCTGCTGCTGTATAGCATTGGCAGCTTTTATAATGGCGCTACTGGCACTCTGCACTGAAGCAGCAGATATTACAGTGGCTTTCACTGTAGTATTGTTAGCAAGCTTCAAATTAATAACTTGTGAACCTGCTGTTTTAACTGCTGAAACTGGGAGAAAGGCAGTAGCCACAGGTTTGATAGTGACCTGCTTTGGTGCAAGTTCTGCAGATGCAACTGCATTGGTGACAACTGCAGACTGGAGAGGAGCTCTAGGAGGAGAGGAAAGAACAGCAGAAGTTGGAGAGGACAGGAGAGACGTCATGGAAGTTACCATAGAAGCACTCTGTTCTGTCTTTTTACCAGAGTCCAAATCAACTTCCGGCAACACTCTAGTAACAGTTCTCTTTATCTCCCCAGAGGAAGTCTTGATGGTTTTTATGCGAACTTTAGGAATTGCTGGTGTTGACCCTGCAGGAGAAGATGGAGACCCTTTGCTACTGTTTTCACTTGATACACTCCTGGGACTATCAGGTGGCTTAATAGATGGCTTTTTAGCACCATCAATAAGACTCTGAGATTCAGGTGATTTTTCCATAGCCCGGGGACTTTCGCTCATGTCCTTTGGTAATGGAGAAGACTCTCTTGAATTAGACTGTAAATCCTTACTGGTATCTGTAGCTGCCTTTTTAGCACTCAGTGCTGCAATCGCGGCAATGCATGAAGAAAGCTTTGCTGATGACTTTGCTTTGGACTGTGAAATGCTGGCAAGACTTGTTTCACTTTTTTCTGTGCTCAGTTTTCCATCAAGTATCCTGTTTTCAATAAGCTTCTCAGAATTGTCTTTTAGCAACTTGTCCTCTGCTTTCCGAGCTTTGAAAGGCTCGTAAACACTTAAATTCACAGAGTTTGTCTCTGTCTCTCGTTTAGCAACTTTACTTTTATCTATACTGCTTGAAATTGGGATACCAGATTTAATCAAGTTCTCCCCCCCAAGTGCTTTTAGTTTGTCATATTCCTGCTGAGATACAGATCCTGCCAAGACATTTGCCCTGAAATTTGCACGCATCTCTTCTTTATCTGGAGGGTCATCCACCTCAATTTTTTCATCATCATCAAATTCTTCAGCACTTGAAATTGGGCTAAACTGGTTGAAAGCTGAATCCTTCAATGTAGTCTCAGAAGCTGACCCATCATCTTTAAATGACTTCCCTTCATCTTTACTGTAACTATCAAGAGCTGATGATGTTAGAAAGCCATTATGCAAGCCATTGCCTGTGGAATGGTGGCCATCCTTGTCCACTCCTTCAGAAGAATCAATTGTACGTACATTTTTCACAATGACACTCACGCCAACATCAGATGATGAAGGTGCATGAGAATCTTCATCTGTATGAGCATTTTGTTTTATGTGGCTTTCATGTTCATCATGTCCAGATTCAATAGCTGCTTTTGGGTCAACCATGTCTGGTATGTCAAAGGCTGCAAGAAGGTCGTCAAAATCTGGGGTCTTCATATCCCCCATGGTCATGTATTTGATTGTAAGCAAGTCTGTAAAGTAAGCAGAAAATCATCTCAGTATTTTAAGTTCTAATAGCACACACACAAAATAAGCATATGTTCACATATGCCATGCAAAAAGGTGTTATTACACTTCTGAAGTAGTATTTTCAGAAATTACACATTACAGAATAGTATCCCAGTGCAGAGGTACAGTTGGATTACAATGCCAAGAGCTACAGCAATCCATCAAGTTCACAGACTGTAACCTAGTATTTTTATTCTACAAACAAATTTTCTCTTCAAGTGACTTTCTTCCTGTCCACTCTCCTACACTCCCTGCTACCATCTCCCACCCATGCTATGATTATAGCAAGATACCTAGACTTTCAGAAAAATTAGGTATTTGCAATTCCTCGTAAGTCTAGTTTTGACTTGACATTTGCACTATCAACCTCATGAACCTTCTCAAAGTGAGCAAAACAGATGTATTTCTACTAACCGTTCAAGACTAATGCACTGTTTTCTATAAGCTAAATTGCTTTATATGAATAACGGAATATCTGTCACCCAGCGTCCACAATGCATTTTTTTGCTCCAGTAACTCCAACGAAGGATCTACTGTATGTGCATTGCTGCTGCCAGGTGTCTCATCGACTTTAAAGACCTCCCATTCTACAACCTCCAATGCAATTTATTCCAGTCATTCACAATTTTCACCATTGTATTTCCTACTGAATAATCTGAATCTCTCTTGATGCTACCTGAATGAACTACGTGCGGTTCTATTCACCTATACTCCTTGCAACAGCACTTTATGCTGAGACCATTACCTCCCTTTAGTCTACTTTTTAGGGTAAACAATACCAGATCCTTAGGGGTTTCTTTTGTTGTTGTTGTTTGTTTGTTTTTCCCCTTTACTGATAACAATTTCCAGATCCCATTCTTTCTGTTCACCACTGGCCACTATCACTGTTTTTTCCTTCCCATTCCAAAACCCAATAGATAACTAAAAACTGAAACCTTGCAAATGCTGTGTAAAAGGAAAGCTAACTTTGAGTGCACTTTTCCTTCATAAATCCCACTATGGTATTTGCCTTTTCCACATATGTTTCAAGAATATGCAAAGGTGTGCAAAATGAATCACCTGTAGAGGTCTAAAAAGATCAATTACAGAAGGGGGGGGGGAGGAACAGATGACCTCCAGAGGTCCCTTCCAACCTCAATCATTCTGTGATTTTGTAATAAAAGGAATCCCGCACTGGTATAATTTCCTTTTTAATCTGTTTATGTTTTTAAGACTATTCTCAATTTCTTTCAAAAAGCTCCACATACAGAACACACACAGGTTTGATACAAAAGTTATTGAGAAACATTCTTTGGTCCAAGCTTTGCAGAAGGTCACACTACCTAAACATAATGGTCCCTTCTAACCTTAAAAGCCATTAAGTTATTCCCTGCAAGACAAAAAGAGAGAAATGAGCATTTCTGAAATGCAAAGACTTTTATATAATCCATGGATGAAGACTGCAATAATCACTTACCCTACATCAGTGAGAATAATAACGGAAAAGAACAAGAAATTGAAACCTTTCCAGAATGCCTTCTCTAATTGTCTAATAAAGCACAATAGGGGAAAAAATCCTCCCTGCACAGATGTCCCCAAAGAGTAAGTTAGCCTAAATGCACAGTCGTGACTGCTTTGTTCTTGGGACATTAAACTACTCAGTTTAAAACTGTCTCAGGTATCTGTGTACCACTGTGTCATCAGCCCTTACCCAGAGTAGATCCCAGGAGACCAGACACATTTATTACATGACGCTGAATTACCCACTAGGAGTAACTTGCACAGGACAGAGCTGCCAACCAGAAGGTGGGCCCACTCAAAAGGAGCCTGGCCGCAGCACAGCTTCGGAAAGGTGCTGTCCTGCTGCCTGCTTCCTCTTGCTTTTCGGCCGTCGTAAAGACATTGGAAGAGGAGCTCTGCCAAGATACTCCTTCAAGAGTAATACTTAAAATGTAAGAAAAGCCACTTTGCTAGTTTGAATACTAAGCTACAGTGAACACCACAGATCAAAACATTTCTGTCTTTGGTGACAGAACCTGGCACAGCAGACAAGGACAGAAGACTATCTAGAGCTACCAGTCTGATTTTATTCCTTGTTTCCATGTGGATGCATACCTTATCATAAATGAAGCACGAATTAAGAAAACACACTGAATGTACCATAATGAACGTAACCTGAAAGACAAATGTCTAAAATGACCTTTTTTTTCTGCCCCAGCTATGTTTTATTCACAATGTAAATAATCACAACTGTGGTAACATAAACCAGGCACGAGAACAATTCTGAGTTAAGTCGCTACCTAGGCTGGTAAAAAAAAAAAAAGACAGTGGATATTTAAGTA
This sequence comes from Anser anser, assembly GCF_964211835.1. Classification (NCBI taxonomy): domain Eukaryota; kingdom Metazoa; phylum Chordata; class Aves; order Anseriformes; family Anatidae; genus Anser; species Anser anser. The sequence goes on along the minus strand of NC_139731.1, from coordinate 16,873,837 downwards.
ATAGTTCACCTTGACTGAACTGCAACTTTAACACTCTGCTTACAAATTACTGAGCAGAGGTTGCTGGGTTGTAAGGTACTTGTTAACATCTTTATGAATTAATTTATTTATTTAACAAAGAGGAAGAATCACATACACACGTAATATTAACATTACAAAGAAAGTTGTTGTAAGATTTAAGTGAAGAAGTTTCTAGAGACCAAAGCATGTAAATCCACACAAACCCACAAAAACAAAGCCTTAATTGACAGTTTTTCATGATTTGATATACTAATTTGCACTCCAACTGTACATCTATCTATGGATGTGTTTTTGCAGTTACTAAACACGCTAAAAAGAACTATAAAATGTTCCTTGTCTAAAACTTCCTCCAATTATATGTAACGGAGTTTCATTAACATTTAACAATAGCAATGAATTAAGTAAAGGCCACTCACACAGTATTTTATCCATGTATCTTTAAGAGCAAAACTACGTAACAGAGGAGACACATTTGTTCTTTACTAAGAAACTTCATTAAGGCTAATTCCAAAATGGGAAAATATCTCAAAAGAAGTCTGACGCTTTAAGCTGAGATCATAAATTTATCCACAGAGAGCACACTGCATAAAGCTGCAACTGTCTTTCAGGCATCCAGACCGATTCCCGCACTCTACCAGAGCACACGAACGGAGTGGTTTCACCTACACAGGGCACCCAGAACTGCTCTTGACCTTGCAGAGGATCTCTCCCATCCTTCAAACCTGTAAAGCAATCTAAATTAAACAAGAAGGGAGAAAAGGCATGGCAAGTCTTGCTACACAAGTAAACAGAGTTGTAAACCTTGACATTTTATTATTTTTCTCCTTGTTATTCTAGTATGAATTTAAGACTCAGTATATAAACTATGTTTCCTTCACAATTGGCAGGACTCATTAAAAAGAGAGGAAGGTGGCTTCCACAAACACCTTTCAATAACCCTTCCCCTTAAAGATGAAACTTTGCCTTTTATCTCAGATTGAAATTGACTGATGCCTTGGCTGCCAGACGAGTTGTTGGTCTATTCCTTCTCTGGGCCGGCCCGAAGCCTGTAAATACTTCAGAATGGGAAATGAGGCAAGTTCCTGGTTCCCTAGGAAATGGTGATTTTCCAGGAACTGGAATTTCTTTGACAACTGCTTTCTTTGAGAATTGCTGTGAGCAAAGCTCAATGTCTCCCAAGAGACATACAAAGATGAAAAAAAAAAAACCACCTCGCATCAAAAGGCTGCCATTAAAATTCTCTCTTTTATTGCTAATGACTTTCAGTGCACTTAACAAAGGAAGATCTTCAGAATTAAACAGAGAAGCAGTCCGCAACATGTCTAACCAAGAATAAGCAAACAAAAAATATTTAAAGAAACAACCTGCAAGACCTCCTCCTCCTCAAACATCTTTGTCTGAAATACTTTTTATTTTCTAAATAACAGAAATGAAAATCACATCAATACATGGGACTACTAACTTGAAGCATATATTACTAAACACACTGGATAGATTATACCATAAATTAAATATCCCTAATTTGGGGTGCACTTATATAAAGAGACAGTTCTTAGATGTTCTCTCTCTGTCCACAGTACCATTTCATTTTCCGATGGTGGTTGCACTTTGCAAACTCCTTTTACTTCCCTTGGTCTAACTCCATTTCCTGCCTCTCCACCCAGCTGTCTGCTGATTGTTACCAGGAGAATGTCACAAAAAGCCTGCCACATTTGCAATGGAATTCGAATTACTTTATGAAAAATAATAATTTTAAAAGGTTCTTTAAAAATTTAAGCATTACATTCCTGATTATCCAGTGATAAAAGAGAAGAGGGAAAAAAAACTGGATATGCCCAACAGGAATTGTACAGCTAGAAAGCCATAGTGCACCGAGAAATGATGCTTCTGGGGTCTGTTTTTTGAAGGTGGGTGACTGGACTTCTGGTAAGACTACCAGTGAGTCTTAAGACCAGAAGATAAAGGACTCTGAGACTTGTAAGGATATCCTCGCTTCATCGTTTCCGTCAGTCTCTCTGGGGATAAAGTCCACTGTTAGGTGCACATCATTATCTTGATGAAATGTAAGGTCTGAATTAAATGCTGCAGGAGACACAAAGATCATTTTGTTTCCCTGTTCAAAGCATTTGTTCATGATCCTAATTTTTTCTTTCTTTGGAAATGCATTTCCCGAATAAGGGCTTCCTATGAACAGCATGGAGAAAACGGCCCAGGTTTCAGCCAAAGGAAGATACTGCTTTGCTGTTCCACTGTCTTGTTCTCCCAGTTAGCCTTTTCACTCATCTTGTAACACGTTCCAGTGAAGCACTCGCTTGGTAATTATGTCAAAACAAGAACCCCTCTGTGAGAACTCTCTGTGAGACAGTAAGCGAGCAGGACAAGAATCTGCTGCCTTACCCATAAGGAATAGTTACATCCTTGTAGACCTTTTGGCGCTGTCGTATCCTAGTTGTTAAAATGGAAAACCTAAGGATGCATGCAAGGGTTTTCTAAGGCTGATTCCAGAAAAACGGGAGAACATGGGCAAGACGGAGTACATGTGAAAGCTCCTATTCTACTGTTATAGATTCAAGATACTATTTTGAAATACAGCTTTCTTACAGTGACTGTTTGCAGAGATGTGAGGAAGGCTCAAACGTGATGACATAAATAGCAACTGAAGAAACATTAGGGCCTAGAAGCAAATAGCTGCTTCTGAAGGATTAAAGGCAGTTTTGTTTTACTATAGGGAATTTTTGTCGCTCCTCCTCAAGCCCTGTATCTGTGCTGGTTCCAGGTGGAGGGATTCTAGCCATATGAGAAAAAACAAACAAACCTACCTTTTCACGCACTCTGCCGAGGGGAAAAAATCACATAAGAAAATATTTTTACTCAGTTACTAAATATGATCCATCTTACAGTTGGGCTTTAGGACTGTTGCAGATGGGGCACATTATTCTCCACAAGACAGACCAAGCTGTCTTTAAATTGCTGCAGAAATTAAAAGGTACTTTTTGGTGTAAAGCTAAGCAACTGCAAGCAGTCAGACTTTTGGGGGAAGTTACCACCGTAATGAAGGCAGAAAAACAGAGTGATCTGCCAGCTCCCACACAGGTTATAGCTCCAAACTGCTCAAAACACTGATTTTGTCTGTCAGGTACGAGAACAATTTAAGCTTTTCAGACCCAGCACTGACAAAGAATCCAACTGCCTTTCCAGTACTTAACCAATGAACATTCTCTTTGCATTAATGTTTCTAGCAACATATTCTTAATCACAAGCATGGTCTAACATACTCATTTTTTATTCTTTTGTTCATCATTAACCTTTAAAAAACTGAAGAAGTTTTCCTTCTTGACACACACTCTTGCCCATCCAACTCTTCATTTCTCAACCACAAATCCAATGGCAGCACACAATTGTTTTAACTGCCTGTACCAGCCTTGTCCTTTCTGCTGTATTAAATTCCCAACTTTTGTCTTCAAATCCCACCTGACCATCTACACAGACTGTATGTCTCCATGCTCCTGCTCAAATACGCAACTTAAGCTTATTTCAGCAACAAATCTGTTCACTATTTAAGGAAAAAAAAGAAAAAAAAAAGTTAATTTTCATCTACCTATGGAACTCATGTTCCTGTGACTACACTCCTTTAATTTCCCTAAACACTTCCTACCGTTTTTACTTCAGTTTGTGTAACGTACAGTTGTGGACTGTTCTCCCTCTAGGGCAGACACATTTCCTTTTGTACACTCTTTAAAGAAAATTAGCAAGCTTTTCAGTACCATGAAACAACAGCACTGAGAAAGCATTTTTGGTGTCTAGTACATGGTAACGCCTAGTCTCTGTAAGAAGATTTATGAAACGGCAATAGCAAAATAATAATTATTTATAAATTCCCAGTTAGACACGGTATTCCAGAACAAATATCTGGTAATCTGGTGTAATTATTCTGCTTTCAAATGCAAGTTATGACACCTATATAGCAACACGTTCACTCTGGAACAAAATGCATACACAGAGAGTAATACCAGCCTCACCTGCACGAAAATATATATTTTTTATTTTTGTATCATTATGCCAAGAAATTTCATCATACAGAGAAGACTTAAGTGATTCAACCAGAATTACAGTAATATATCCTAACCTTAGGCAAATATTAGCCTGACACAAATTTTAGCAGCTCATTAGTTATCCGACATATATTAGCAATGATGATTGACTAACACTTCTGACTAGTTTGAAAGCTAAGTATCTAAGGAGAGACAAAAGCAATATGCTAGTTCAACCACCAAAACTCTTCCAGGAAATGAGAACCACATCTCAAATCATGACTCAGTGTGGTTTGAAATACTCAGCAGGCAAGAAGGATATGCAAGAGGCCGCTTTAACCACAATCTGCAATGCTGATCATATTCACATAAAATACAGGCTCCTTTTGGTTTATCAAGGATCCCATGACTTGTTAGTATGGAAAAAAATCGGGCAGATTCTTGCTTCCAAAAATAAAACTTTCATAACAGGCAGCTGTTGTGCCAGTCCTTAGCTTTTTGACCATCTTTTTGAAGTACTGGTGTGTTTTACAGTTAACGTTTATACCAAGCAATCTGATATTTCAACATTATGCACAGTAGCTCCCTTACAAAAGGAAAATCCCACTTGTCTCCACATACAACCTTCAATGAGTAAGACAAATTTGAATTTGCATTTCTGGTTTTCTAAGAGAACAGTCTACCAATTTTATTACTTCCTCTTCCTCCTCTTCAAAAAAGCTTGGGAAGGCAAGTAGTATCAACATATTTCAAGTATTAACATTTTTTTTTTAATTTATCAACAGCAACTGTTGATAGTTTCAGACGAATTTAAAGATTTATTCTTTACTAGCCCCTAGAAGTCTCCAACAGCCATTTCACAGAAGTACAGAATAACTGAGGTTGAAAGGGACCTCTGGAACTCCAACTTCTCTGCTCAAATCAGAGTCAGCTACAGCTCAAGACATTGTCCAGTCAGGCTGTCAGTGTTTCTGAAGATGGAGACTCCAAAACCTCTCAGGGCAACATGTTCCAGTGTCTGACCACTCTCACCATAGTTTTAAATCAGTAATGAGCATCCAGACCTACCTTGCCCTATTACCCAATTATGACACTTGCCCTATTACCCAATTATGGCAGTATCTAAACACATCTTTAGTGTCCTCCATCAAATGGAAGCAAGTTATGGAAGCTTTTCGAAACACTGCCCATAAACTGTTGATCTGGAGCACAATCCCAGCTCCCAGCACTATCACGTAGAACATTTTGGAACTGGGACAAGGTAAGATGCTACACAATGCCCAGCCAGTACCTGTGATTTATACGGCTGTCTCTGCACCCTTCACAATAAACTGCTCTGCCCTTATAAAATGTGACCATTCAAGCACGTGTATCCACCAGTCAAAGGCACAACTTTACTGTAATAAAATGATTAAATGAAGTATTTTGGTTTTCAACAGAAGTTATTTCTCCCAGCCTAGACAAATGTAGATGTTACCATACATTGCCAAAAGCGTACAGACAGAAGCAGATGGCACAACTCAGTATACATAATGGTTTTTCTTTAGTTTTCTGAAACTATAATTAGCTATATGCAGTCAGGTCCTAACCAAAACAACTTTGGGGAAATGTCCACATTCTCCTCTCTTTTATCCCCAACCCCTGAGCAACTGCAGGCATGTGGTTTCAAGCAAAGACCATCACTGGCTATGGAAGCCTTGCTTAGCAGCACTGGAGCTAGTTCAGGCTTCTTGATTTTGTTTCTCAAAACTTTGGGCACAATTTGCAAATGTATACAGTGTAACAGGAGAAAGTCAGATTTGGTATTTTAAAGGAAAATTCTGAAATTTGAAGCGTAGAAAGAAAATGCTTCCACAACAGACAGTACCAGTTCACATTTGACTTTGATCTAATTTTATGCAAGTTGTTCAATAAAGACACTTTAAACAAATCTGGATGCCTTAAGGAGGAAAATAACTAGAACATCAATCCTTCTCAACCATGAATCCAAAATATTGTCCAGTACTGTATGCAAAAGACGTTAATTTGTAATAACTGCTAAAATACTTACAAAATAATAATAATAAAAAAAAGATTCCTCCATTCACTCTACTTTTGTTTGCCTAGTTCTAGACTATCACTGAGGCCTGTTAATCCGCACACAGGCTGCAAAAGCTGTGTTAAACTGGCGACTGCTGAAAGCAAACCCGTAGTAAAGCACTAAAGTCAATGTGTCACCAAGCATATTCTGTTGATTTGTACAAAAGTTCAGTTTGGTTGCAATTGTTTACAGTATTTTTAACTTTTCAATTCTGGAGTGTCTTTCGCAAAAAATGTGGAAGTTCAAAATCACAGACAGCAGAAATGAAAGCAACCGTAACAAATTACAGTTGGGATAGCAGAACATGAAGTTACAGAAAAATCACACACACAAAAAAGACCTGAATGGGACTTGTGCAATTGCACAATGTTCACAGCATATTGCTAAAAACCTGGCATAGAGACAGACCTACATTGCATGTGTATGCACACTGTCTTTTCCCAGTAAACAAAATTATGTGGGAGTCCCCAGAGGCCATGAGGATGATACTTATCTCCACATACAGAATGCAGATGCTCTTGCAGCCAGAATGAAGTTTGAAAACCTACACTGCCATTTGCTGTTGGTTCGTGCAGGTAGAACTTTTAGGAACACAAGATCTCTGCAGAAGAGTCTCTTATTCAGTCTTTAACATGAGGTATGGCAAAGCCTTATCAAACCAGCAAGTCAGGTGTTTATTCTCAAAAGCAGCCTGAGTTGCTTTACAATTATAAGAATGTTACCACATTCTTTCAAAACATATCCATTCCTATAACTGGCTATCTACGAGTGGCTAATCGACTTCGTCCTCTTTTCTACTCTACCCTGCACCTGAATACAACCCTATATATCTTACCTTTTGAAATTCTAGTCCTTTTTCCCCCAATAGGTATAATTAAGTAAAGACGGGCCTTAGAGTTTTTATTCATTTTCTTATGCAAAATCCCACTTTTTTTTTTCACAGTCAAAATAAAATCCCTTGTAATTTACAACTCCTTGGAAGCCTCATCTTGCAGTCTAACTACTGATTTTTTGAACTTTTTTTTTTTTCAAAACGGGTTATCTCAAGTTCTCCTCTTTGAGTAGGACAGTACAGGAAGGGAAAAAGAAGAGCCATCTTCTGAAGTCTAGCCAATGTCTCCTCGCACACGGCCACTGAAACACCTCTAGCAGAGTCTGAAGAGAACCACAAGCAATGGGTTCAAAGTTCACTATTACCAGCCTCTGGCTGGCAAAAAGAAAGGGAGTATTTCAACATGGAGGCAGGTTATCTCTTTTCCCACACCACAGGGAGCTGAACAGACCATCTCTATCTACAGCTGTCCAAATAAAAACTGCCTACATTTGCAAAGAGATCCTGTTAAAGTTTTGGGCCTCATAACTTCCTGAATTTCTTTTAAAATTAAGATGAATTAATAAAAAGCAGGTAGGTCCTCAAACCATTATTTTTGTATGCCATTTAAAATGGTTTAGTTTTATAATTCTATATGTAAAGTGAGCTGGTACAGTAACCTGACTAGAGTGGATGTACAACAATAACGTGAATTCTGAGATTCTCAGTCTGGAATCACAGAAACATCTAGGTTGGAAAAGACCTTCAACATCATGAACTCCAACCATCAGCCTGACCTACTGAGTCCCATCGCTAAATCACGTCATTTAATCAACTCTGAATCACGTTCTAAATTACACTTGCTTCCCGCCCATTTCCTTTAATTTTTTAAGTGGATGTCAATTTCTGCTTGAGAACTGTGTGAAGCAGCTCCAGACAACCCCAGTGAGAGCGCTCCAAGTCAGGCAGGGCCTGCCCGTGCAACACTAGCAACGAACAGACCCTAAAACATTAGGGTCAACTTTTTTTTTTTTTTTAAACATCCATTCCCAGCAATCTGTGTGCATATTTACATTTTATCACACATTCATACTTCCAAGAAAAACAAACCTAGTTAATTAATTCAAAAGAGACTTGGAATTTGGTAAGTCATTACCCCTGTTCTCAAGATCAAGTTCCTGAGACAAGCCTCAACGGAAGATGAGCTCATGATTGCTGAGACAGAAGACCAACCCTCAAACATTAAGCAGCATTTTCTGCTGAGAAGCTGGCCTACGTGCAAAATCAAAATCACCCGGTGAAGAGCATTTGCAAACGTTTTTAGTCTAAAGAAAAAAAAAAAAACTCACCAAGAATACTGCAGACTCCAACATCTATTCAGGTTTCTTATCTTACTGCCTACAAAGTCCCCGCAAATTCAAATCCTTTGCTAAAAATAAAAATTCATAGTACAGATCTTGTTTAAAAATCCGAATAAAACAGATACGTTGAATTTGGTGACCATTCAAGTACTTAAAACTTTAAGGACCTTTCTATTCTGGTTGAGGGAAAAAAAATCTAAAAGGTGCTCTCATGTTACATGCATTTTAGCTGACACTTGGAAAAAGCATGCATTAAGAGCGGCGACAGATACTATTCCTATCATGCAACAAGAATTCATGTTTGTAAGCATAATTTTGCTACAGATGTCTACAGTCAAATATATATAGAACCTCTGCATACAAATTACAGAAAAAGATGGACACAAATCAGCACAGTGATGTTAGGCATTTTGCTCTACCACACAAGCTACTTACTGCCCTATCAAATCTGAGAAACAATACATTGCAGCTGCATTAAAAACCACAGAAACATTAATTTCAAGCTAAACATCGGCATGCTACTTCCACTTTTCTACAACTAATATCTAAGTATCTTATGTAATCCGCTGCAGTCAGAAATAAAAAAGGTTCTCTTGTATTTGTCACACCCTGATGCAGGCACCCTGCCTATCATCAGCCACCATAAAACTTACCCAATATCCACAATCTCTCAAGGCTTTTAAGACTGTCTACTTTATTCTGCTGAACAGAGGAAAAAAGCATCATTTCACACTAGACCAGAACATTTTCACCATTTTGCCTCCATATTTATCTTGATTGTAGATTACCAAACCAGCTAACACAGCCAAGGCTGGTCAGATTTTTTTAAAATAACACTGCATAAGATTCTAGAGCTGCTGATTTCCTGTTATAGGAAGTAACAGCTCTGGCAAAAGAATCCCCAAAGCAAAATGTTTAGTGTTCCAATGTGCAAGCTCTAGCAGCCTTTGTTCTTCCCTTTGCTATATTCATTACTGCTTTCTTCTCTCTCCCCCCTCCCTCTCTCTGAATCCTCCAGCTTTCACTATAAGATGCAAATGCCAGCTCAAACCTAAGTACACATTTATTTTTAGATGAAAAATAAATAAGTAAATAAAAAATCCTATCCATTATCCATTGCTTTGAGTTAAAAGTAGTCATCCCTCAGGAGCTGATGCACTGCCCATCCGGTATCCTATTCTTATTTCATTACTGCACAGTATTATAATTCATGCAACTAATAATCCACTGGAGCTCCATCAGATCTCTAAAATACATCTTTCCACTTGGCTGCTGCAAAATTCTCCCTGGGTTACAACAGTAAGAAACACCATGCTTACTATTTATTTTATATGTTTTCTTTTTCCTGTGTCGGATATATTAAGTACATGTTTAACACCGAAGACCTCAATTCAGAAATAAACATCAGGTTACTCACATATGGCCAAACAAGCAACCTTTAAATAATTAGACGGCGAATTCTGAATGTGCAATGCTGCAAAGCAGCACAGAACGGTTCACTGCCATGTGGTCCACAATTTATGATTGTCACTCAGAGGCCTATCCTTTATCACCACATTGTGAAAAACGTCTATCTGGATATAAGATATTTAAATGAAAATACTGTATTTAGCTAAGGTATCCGTAAGACTTTACAAACAATGGCTTTAATCCTATTAAACCTGGAGGTTAATAGTATTTCTTTGCTAACACTTAAACCATTGTCTCTTTTACTAATGTGCCAAGTGTGCAATCAGGAGCCAGATTTACTTTTCATATACAAGTACCTTCGTACTATTGTTATATTCATACCCAAAACACCGCATCTCACCTTGTGAACCTTGACCTTTGAAAGATTTTTTTAGCCAATGCTCAGTTACTGCCACAGATGCATTACCTCTGCAAATATGAAAGGGTTAAAGGCAGCCCCAATCAATAGGCCTACAAGGAGAAAAAAAAAGGGAGAAACGAGTATGCCTTACAGCATCTTTGCAATGCTTTTATGCACAATTCTACAACAATATCGTTTCCTTTTGGCCTTTCAGAAAGGCACAGACCCCCCCCCCCCAACGTCTCCTAAAGAAGAAAACCACAAGACAGCACCCTGTAAATAAAACAGCATGCAAAGCAGCATTCTTCAGTCACAAGCACAACTACAATTACAAATCATTCAATCAATTTTATTTAGTTTAGTTTTAAAATAGACTGCATAACCAGTGTCCCACCCTTGCAAAGCAAAAATATTTTAATAAGGGTCATAAATCTCAGCTCTTGCCCATTCCTTAAGCATAAAAAGGCACAAAAAGCCAAAGTAATCTCAGTTACTGCAAATATGTACATTTATATACAGAACCCTTTATGACTACATTAGCCACATACCAGTGCTGTGTGTCTAAAGTGTGCATTCACATACTGTTTTGGGATGGTATCTTTCTGCAAGCTCCTCTGCTTTTGGCTGCCATGAAGGGAGGAAGCTATCCCACTGTAGCAGCTCAGTGACTGCATTGTGTTCAGGAGCTGATCTGCCTCAAACCAGTTCCAGCCGGTTCTGGTCACCCTACATAAAAAGCTATGGCAACCCTCGCTGAGTTGCCAACAAGTCCCTGGAATTGCAGGGGCTCTGCTTTCTGTGGCGGTGGGGCCGACTGCAGCCGGTCCCCCTGCTCCCACCGTGCCCGAGCCCGTGCCCGGCCGGCCCGCGCGGCCCCTTGCTCCCCAGTGCCGCCCCACGCGCCCCTTCCTCTCCTCCCCCACTTACCTCCCACAACCTGGCTGAAAGCTGTGAGTGTGTGCGTGCCTGTCTGTAGCTAACAAAGAGACCGCAATAAAAATCCTCACAGGATCTCTCTTGCAGCACCAGGCAGGCTCGGCCACAGCACTGGGAGACGGGCTGCTAACCAAGGGCTGCTCCCCCTCCCCGCTCCCCACGGCACACGGGTGGCTGCAGCTCGGCGGCACATCTGCCCCCTCATGCCCACGGCTGATGGGGGTCTGCGCCCGCCCGCCCCACTGCTCGCTGCATCTGGGGCCGCTCGAGTGGCATTCTCCCTGCTCCGTACTGCATTAACTACAAAGATTACCCACACACGCACCTCCCTCCCCTCAAGAAATCCATTTCCGCAGCAGCGAGATGCCTGCAAAACAGTTCCTTTGCCCCCTCCTAACAGCACCGAGTTGGCTGCTGAGCCGATTTTTTTTCTTTGCTGTTCAGCTTCTCCTTGAGGCACCGAAACGAAGGCTGCGGACCCACGCCCCAGCACCCCCCAGCTCCCACAGCCGCAGCCGTGGGAGGCCGGGGCCCACCCCGCAAAGATGGCTGCTGGCTGCAGCCCTGCGCTGCGTCCCACGGCCGCCTTGGGCCCACGCCTCGCCGTGGCACGGCTCCCCACGGTGCCAGCCTCCTTCCAGAGGAGGGCCCTGTGCCCGCTTTCGCCCGACGCAGCGCTGCTCGTGGCCCGTGCCCCCCGCTTTCTCTGCAACCCGGGGCCTTTCCTCCTGCGAGGCTGACAGCTGCCTCAGGTCCAGGCATTGTTCACCCCGTTCCTGTTTGGCTACTCACCCTTGCACTGGCACAACCCGTAACTACCTCCTGCTACGTGCCAAGCCCCATCCTCGCCGGGATGTGCTGTGGGATGGCTCTTCGGCGAGGCTTTTTCCTCCAAGGAGCTGCCACGCCAGGCTACAGCACCTAGCCCCTGTCTCTCTCCAGGCTGCACCTGCAACTGTTAGCAGAGGTCCTGGGCACAACCCGCACCCCCCTTCCCCTGCGGAGACGGCCGAGAGCTGGCACCTTCTCCGCATCCCTCACCCCACCCCACCCCGGGGAACGCTGCCACGTTCTGCCGCCGCCTCGGCCCCTCTGCTCCGCACAGGCGGCCCCAGGCGGCCCTCCCTCGGCCCCACAGCCCGGGCGGGCTGCCCCCGCCTCTGCGGCCTCTGCTGCCGCCGCGGCCCCGGGCACCTCGCACACGGACCGCGGCCCCCTCCCCTCGCCCGCGCCGCCGCCCCCCGCCGGGCCCGCTGGCTGCCCGGCCCGGCCCGGCCCGGCCCGGCGCCGAGCCCGTGGCGGGGGAGCGGCCCGCTCCGCGCGGGGCAGCCCGGGGAGGGGAGGCCGCGGCCCCTCGGGCGGCGGGCGGGCGGGGACGGGGGGGCGAGGCGCCGGCGGGGCGGCCACCGGGCCAGACGGATCCCGCCGGGCCGAAGCCGCCGGACCCTGGCGGCGCCGCCGCTCGGGTGGCCGCGGGGCTCCGGCCGCCGCCGGCCTGGCAGCGCCCCGGGGGGCAGAGCCGGGCCGGGCCGGGCCGCGCCGAGCCGGGCAGGCCCCGCAGGCCGCTCCCCGCAGCCTGCCCGCGGCGCGGCGGGGCCTGCGCGCAGGCGGTGCGGGAGCCGGGCCGGGAGGAGGCGACCCCCCCGCATGCAAACTCCGCACCCCATGCAAACACACCTGCTGCGGCCCGCGGCTGCTCCGGCCGGGGCCTCAGGCGGGCATGGCTAGGGTCCGCGCCGCCCCGGCCGCCTGCAGAGGGGCCTGGCCGGGAGACGGCGGAGCATAATGGCAGAGAGGCTCTGCGGGACTGCGGGAAGGCGGGGGTGGGGGTGCCTCGGCTCGCACAGATGGGGGAGACGCTCCCGTGTGATTCCTGTGAAACGGCTCCCTGGAGCGTGCCGGGGGCGGGGAGGGCTGCCGCGGCCTCCGGCGCTCCGCGGGCAGGCTCCGGGCCGGGGCCGGGGCCGGGGCCGGGGCCGAGGCTGAGGCCGAGGCCGAGGCCGGGCGGGAGGCGCCGGGCAGGTCGCGGCCTCCCGCCGCCGGCACGCGCCGAGGCGAGGCGGTCACGGAGCCCGCCCCGGGCGGCGACGGGGCCGGGGCCGGGGCCGAGCCCGAGCCCTCCCCGCGCTAAGGCCGCGGCCGGGCCGGGGCAGGCCCGGGCCCCGCCGTGCCCGCGGCAGCTCCGGGCGCGCCCGCAGCGCCGCAACCGCCGGCCCGGAGCCGCGGAGTCCCGCCGGGCCGGGCCGGGCCGCGCCGCTCTCAGCGGCTGCCCACGGGGCTGCGCTGCCCGCGCGTCCCCGGCCTGCGGCTGGCGGACGGCCCGGGGCGAAGGAGCGGCCCGGCCCGGCCCGCGTTCGGCCGCCCGAGGCGCCGCCGCTCGGCCCTCGTGCCCCCGGGCTTAGGGAGCGCGCCCTGCCCGGCCGCACGCCGCGGGCGGCCCTCGCACGCCGGCCCCGTGCCCGGCGGAGCGCGCAGCACCTGCGGGCCCCCCGCCTGCTGGCGGCGGCGAGCCATTTCTGCGCGCTCCTGCACGCAGCGGAGCACAGCCCGCAGCTCTCCTGTGCTGGTGGTGTTGCGTCTCACAGTAACAAAGATTAACACGAGTTTACGCAGCCCCTCCTGAAGACGGCCTGTGCTTTTTGGCTGCCATCTCTGTGACAAGCTGCTTTTCGTTTGCTGCAAGGCAGCTTGACGTCACTCCATTGTTGCGATTTTTAATTAAAATGAAATTTTCATCAAAATGAGGTTTTCTCTCTTTCTGTCATTTTTACAAGTGTGCAGCATGATTCCTGGAATTTAAAGTTTCACGTGTGAATTGCTTTATTGGATGATAGCAATGGCTATAAGTGCAGTGAATCAGTAACACCCATATCAAGTTTATGATATAAATTGACTTTTTATAGACTGTATACATAACTACGTATCCTATTTGAAACAGTGGTGTTGTATTGACACCTCTTATAAGCCCGTTGGTAATGCAGCAAGTCACCTAGAGCTACTGCACTGTTCCTAAAGCAGTCTCTTCTGGGAAGATGCCCTGCCAGAAGCTCTGTTTACAGGCGTTATTGGCTGGGCTACTCGCACCCCAGCAGGTGGGACTTCATCAGATACCAATTCTAACTTGTTTCCAGTCTTAACCAAAACCCCAGCAAATTGCTACATTACCAGCTATGCAATTGGCGAGTCCAACAAGTTTGTAGGATTTGAATATCATAAATTGATAAATTATATTAAAAATAAATAGATTTGTGTTCTGCACTAGTTATAATGTTCAGGAAGAGCCACAAAATTCAGCTCGCACAAGCCTAGGGCTCATTCTGCAAGTGACTTGTAGAACCAGACTGTAATACTTCTAACATTTTTTTTCCCTGATTAACCAATAAACTGATAAAGAGGTGAAAAAGACAGTCTGTTTTCTTACACTGGATTTCTGTGGTCTGCTTGCATAATAGTATAAAGAAGATGGCAGCTGCTACTACTACTTTTATGTTAATATCTAAAACGTTAATTGATTTCACAGTTTATACATGGCATAAAGGTCCCTGTGTGTGCAGTCTTTCATACAGATCTACTTGTTTTCTTTCCAACCAGGTGTCTTTGACAGCTCCATGGAAGAAAAAGTCTGTCACCCAAAATATTTAACTCTCAAATAATAAAATTAAGAGAATTTAAAGTATCGTTTACAAGCAGTGCCGAGCTGACGGCCCTTCTCCAATGGCCTTTTTGTTCAAGCACACAAAGTAAGAGAAAATTGCAAGGCAAGTGTCCCCACAGTACCATTTTGTTTTGTGAGGCTTCAGCACTTTTTTCAGCATGTTGACCATGCATCGTAGATCTGAGGGAGAGTCCCCAGCTCACCTCAAGAACATCATGCCTCTGCAGGAAAAGCTTTTTCAGTTGGCTGCTGGGGGCAGCAGGTGATTTTAGGTTACTGTGGCATTTCCAGAGGTGGTACCTGGAGCCCCTCTGTCTTGCCTCTGCAACTGGTCTGTACAGGGGACATAACCTGGGCAGTCAGAGAGGAGAGGCTCGGTTACCCACTTTGCTCAGTTCCTGCCTTGAAACTTCCACCCAAAAGTCCTTCCTCTCACTGCGCTTTATCATCCTGCAATGGTACAGTGCCATGGTCCCTCTGCGGTGGGGAAGGAAGGGGAAGGCCCCCAGCACAGCTCGGGGGAGGGAGAGGGGCTGCGAGAGCCCAAGCCATCAGCAGTGAGGGGCTCTGGCTGCAGGCAGCATTGACATCTAGATTAGAGTAAGAGTTGATCTGCTGCTGCGGGTGATGTGTGTCTGGAACAGAGGTCCCATTCTCTTCCCCTACAGACACCATGCCACAGAATCCTTAGAACCATTGGTGGAAGAAATTCTATTTTCTCTTGATGCTGCAGTGAATGCTGAAGCTGTGTGCAATAACAACTTCTTTATTATCTAACTTTGTAAAGGTTGTAGGGCTCTTGAAATACATAACTCCAAAACCTGGTGTATTATTTCCACTTTCTGTATTGGAAGCAGTTTTAATTTTATCAAATATAAATAGCATGAAATATAGCTTTTACACATCACAAATGTAATGGGTCCAAAGATGCTTTTGCAGGTGGATTTACACAATAAAGATAAAATCAATTTGCCTTTTTTTTTTTTAATGTCAGAATAAATGATGCCTTTTTCTTGTGCTCTCCCAGTTTTGTTTGTTGTTTTAGTCAGTAACAAAACGTTTCCCTCCTGGCTAGTGAAACATTCTTACTTTAACCAAGAAGGGTAGAATATAAATTCCATATTTTCAATCCTAAATTTATTTTCTTTCTAATAGTTCTACAACATTTGGCAAAAACATAATGCTATCTAGCACTTCAGTTGCCTTTTTAGGTTTTCAGCTTAAAGTTTCCTGTAGCATATTATCCCCAAGAGCACAGCAAAAACCTACATTTCTTGTTGTATGATACATATATTTTTCTTTTGTCGCTGCTTAGAATGCAATGGCACTACTTTTCATTAAGGACTATACTTAAACATTTAGTATTAAAAGTATAAATGTTGCAACTAAACTTCTCTTTTTCAGATGCTCATATTACAATTCTTTACATATTTTGTGGGCAAAGAATTCAATTTCCTTTAGTGCTTATTAAAATAAGTCTCCTATTATGTTTTGGACTAAAAGGTCAAGGATTGCTTTTGGGAAGATGAGATTTATTAAAAGAAAGTAATCTCATACGATGTAAGATGAAGGATTGTGGAAAGGAGAAATCTATAGCCAGGCTCCAAATGCATCTTAGCTAATGCTGAAGTTAAGTAAAAATTAAACTCTAGGAGGATTTTCAATGGAAAATGCCTCTCATTCTAGTAAACAGACAATGCGTGAAAGATAGGCACAAACCTGCAGCCGCATCTGTAGACTGGCACAGGCTCCCTGGGGCAGTGGTGGTGGCACCAAGCTGCCGGAGCTCCAGGAGCATTTGGACAGCGCTCTCAGACACGGCGTCTGGTTTTTGGGTGGTCCTGTGTGGAGACAGGGATTGGGCTCGATGGTCCTTGTGGGTCCCTTCCGACTTGGGATATTCTACGATTCTATGACTCTCTGGCTAGCTTCCGGTACACCAGCACCGTAAAAGCCAAAATTGCCATGTGCCACGTCTTTCGGGTGCCATGGCACCGTGCCGCCTCGGAGGCTCCTGCACTGATGCAGGGCTGAGGCTCAGCCTCACCTCACTCTCCCTCCAGACTCCCGGAGCTACCAGGGGGAGGCCACCGGCCAGCCCCGGGGTGACTTCGAGTCCCGACCCGGTGCCCAGGCCGCCTTGTGTCTGCTGTCCAGTTCCAGGGCTGAAGTGGGTTTTATTCACAGCAGACATGAGCAATTTTCCTGCAAATAGATGCACACTGTAGTGTGTGGTCTCAAGCATCTTCTCAGCCAAAAAAAAAGGATTTTGCTCAAAATACACGCATACCTAAGAACCCCTATTGCACATATACAGTGACAAAACAAAACAAAACAAAAAACAGTCATTTAAGGGTAAAACATGACAGTGAAAGGGGTGGGGGTGCCTGTGTGCGGGCAGGAGCTGGGTGATCCAAGTGATTTGCCAGCAGCACAGGAGAGCACTGCAGAAGGCCTGGGTTTTCCCAGCTATCGCCTCACAGACTCGATCCTCCACCTGTGTTACCAGCAAATTACACAACGGGACCACATGCAAATTACAAAATGCAAGACTAATGGATTTTCCCATGAGCACTATGGTCTTTTCCGCTTACTAACACCTTCCAAATGCTGGGCCAGAAACCCCTCAGTCAGCTTTCTCTTCAGGCATTAGCCACCTGCATGATTAACATCCAGTATAACGAAGCTCATCAGCATAGGACATTGAAAAATGTCTGTTTTGTTCCCTTAACGTGCCATATGTATGGTTTTTTTCCTCCCTTCTCCTGATATTTATTCAAGTATACGAGGATTATTTCTGAATTATTCATCATACAATATCTGATTAGACTGTGGCTGTGCTGGCTCCCACTGCTTAATGAATGAGCCATTAGCCTTTTGCAGATGGTGCTATCAACAGCTATTTGAATGCTGTATGTTCACCTGCATTTATCCAGCCCTGTGAGGAAAAGGCTGGAGCTTAACACAGGGCAAGAGAGAGTTTTACTGTAGCAGTGTTAAAGTGTCAGGTACAGCACTCCCTGGCTCGCCCTCCTTGCTGTTGCCCTGCTAACAGCATGCTCAGAGGACCTGGCTGCTGTCCCGTGGCTCTGGGCAGGCTTAGCAACGCTGGGTGTGTTCACCCCTCTGCGTCTAAGCCCTGCAGACTGCAATGCCACCACGGCTACGGCTGTTTCTACCCTGCTTTCCCACTGTCTTCGTGGACGAGGATGCCACCAGCAGCTTAGCCTGGCTGTGGTTGCTGATTTTGAGCAGCTCGTTTTGTTCTTCCTACAACTGAAGCAAAAATAAAAGTAAAAATAAAGAAGGCTTGCTGATTTGCAGCCTGCACAGCCTGTGAGCCTTTCAAGCAACCCCGAACTTTCACTGCTGGTGCCTGCTATCTCCTGCTGGAGGAAGGACATCTGATTCATCACCACCAAAGCCCACAGAAGATGAGTCAAGGTTATACAAATTCCATTTAGCTTGTATAATAACACTACTTGCTGTGCTGAAGACATCCTTTTCTGTTGCCATAAAGATCTCTACTGAACAAAACCCTAACCACACAGCAATGAGCAGTCTGTCACCCAGACTGGGGTTGCAGCACTTGTGCAATCTATTTGTTGGTGGTCGGGGGGTCTCAGTCCTGGGGCGGCGTGCAGCAGAGGGAAGGGGGCTGTTGAGGAAAGTGAACAAAAACGCATTGTCAGAAAAACGTCTTGGGCTTATCAGGGTGTGTGAAAAGCCTTCCAAGAGCAGTGATGATGGACACCCAAACCCTATGATGAGATAAATAAAAAGCAGAAATAACTTTGATCAAAATTTTTGATAAGATATGGGAGAAGTGCATGTGCACTTCACATTAAACTCAGCCTGTATTGATTTAAAACTCAATCCAGAATAATATTGGCAAATATTGGCAAGCTTATATTTATGACAAACAGCTAATAAAAACCAAATTCAAATAAATCCCCCAAACCCAATGCCCCAAGCCTCTTACAAGCTTTGCTCTTTTACACATCCTTTTTCCTTAGGAATCATTTTAAAGAAATATTACTTTTACAAATGGTTAGGAGACATAAATTCCTTGAAATGCTGTACTGGCTGTTGAGAGCTCTTTTTAATTTACCACCCGTGGCACAAGGTTGGAAAATGATCCCTCCCTAGGAAAGACAGTTACTATTATCACCATTTCCATTTCCTTAATATTTCAACTCTTGCTATTTCTTCTGTGAGTCTGCTGCCTGACGGTACTGAATAACTTGCACACGTGGCAGCTGAGCTGGCTCCTGTGCCAGGTCTCACGGGAAACACATTGTGAGCAAGCGTAACCCCAGCAATTTCAACAACACCTGCTTTGTCCTGAGTTACGGACACCAGGAGGTTACAAGGAAGACCTACAGCCTCTCTGTAAGGTCACCCTTACACCAATGGTGAGCTCACTGTGGGAAATAATTCATGAGTCTGCACTGTGCACTCTTCAGTGTTTCTGTCACAGCGCGAGGTGGGAGCTGAAGAACGCTCGTGGAGTGCCACAGGGCAACGCCAAGCCCGGTGTGTGTGCAAACAAACAGCAAAATATATGCGGCTGAGGGGCAGCACCTCAGTACTGCCATCCGACCGCTTGCTCGCTCGGGCGGTCTCTGGCCAGGGCATTTCCTTTGCCCTCGGTGCTTCCTTGGATGGTGCCAGCGCCCTGGGACCTGGCTGGCCTGTGGCATGGTGCAGGCGCCTGGTGCTGGTGGCTGGGGACTGGGTCTCAAATCACATTGCAGTCAGTCTTGAAAATAACCTGATGGGGGCATGCACGTGCCAGCTGAGGGGATCAAAGAAAAAGAAATGCCAGGGAAGTGTACAGAAATGTGCTCATCAGGTTTCAGAATGGTCTTATTCACTTATGGGATAGAAAAAACATTTCTCCAATGGCATCCCGACTTCCCAAGATGTCAGAAGAAGCCACACAATAGGTAAAGGAGAAAAAAAGAAGCAGAGCACCATCTGAGGACACTAAGGACATGCTGAGCCTGTGGCTGCCCAGAGGCAGGGGGCCAGACTTAGGACTGCACTGCTTCTGTGTCGTGCCTGGGCCAGAAAACGGCAGTGACCTCGCAGCCATGGCACGAGCAGAGCTGAGTGGTGCTGAGCATGCGTGCGCTCAAGGCGAGAGCTGGGGCTGGCTGCGGGCGTCGAGCAGCCCAGCACCCCTGGAAGGACGGGGCTGTTCTTGCATCCCCCATGAGCCCAAGGCCATGGGCACGGCGTGGCCGTATTCCTGCCCCGCTGAGCTCCTCACGGGTGCTCCCCGGCCCTGCCCAAACCTGCCAGTACACGCATGATGCTGAGCTCATGCAAGCTCAGGCCATCAGCATCCCCATGCGCAGGGACGCACGGTGCACTGTGACACCCTGGCAGTGCTGCACAGCTGCCTGGCCTGCACGCCAAAAACATGGGTGTGCAAGCTGCACACACACAAAGACACACACATGTACGTATGCACGCTTATGTAGCGTGTCTCACGCTGCACGCTCACAAATAGGAACCTAAAATCTTAGGTTCGCGAGCTCTAACCACTACACTGTACGTATCCATCGCAAGGTCCTGAGCAAGGTCCGAGGAGTTTGCTGGAGCAGAAGGATGGGCCAGGGAGCAACCCTGTCCCCAAACGCTGTCCTGTTGAGGGTTTTAGAAGTCCATATCAGAGCTAAATGGTCAACTACAATTGAAAACAAGGCAAATTGTTTTTGTAAAAATTTCCGAGGAAAACGAAAAGTCTGCAGCCATTATCTGGAGGGACCTCAAGGAAGGTTGCAGGTTTGCAGAATTATACAACAGGAAGCCAATAGTATTAATAGCTCTTTGGCTTTCTTCCACCACCGAGAGTCCAAGGTCTGCTGCACACATTCCTCTAGCTCAAGCAACACCCGATGTCTTAGCACTTAACTTATTGCTGGGCTTTGGTGTTACCTGCATGTGCACACGCTGTCCTAGGTAACTTTGCCTGTATTAGCATGGTGAGAGGGAGGGAGGTTGTACTCCGCTGGAAACACCTGCTTCTTGCCTGCTGAGTGTCGTGCAGTCCTACAGCAGTCTTAAAAATACCCAACAACCTAAATCACCAAAAATATTGTAAAACACATCTAGGGTAGGGAAACACTTCTACTTTCATAACATGTCACCTCATAGCATGCCACACCACTAATTTATGTGCCCAGCACTGGAAATGCCCCTCTCTCATTTGACATAAAGGGGGCAGAAGAGGCAGAGGGATCAAGGCCCACAGAAGAGGGAGGGGATGAGCCAGAGGACCCCAAACACAGACCCAGCCCTGAGGTTTTGGTACCCAGGGCAGCCCATACTCATCACTTTATCAGCCTTCTTTGAGACGGATCAGCAGTCCCCGGTGGCTCTCCCTTCTTTGTGCAGAGTGGCAGGTGGTGAGGCCATTTCGGTTTGTCTCACACAAAAGAAACAAACACAGGGCAGTTATCTCGCTGGAAGGGGTCCCCAGGTGACAGCACGTTCCCGTGGGATGGCGAGGGGGCCAGCTGCGTGCCCCCACCCCGGCTGCCTCCCACTCGAACGAGTGTTTTTCCATGCAGCAGGTCGGCCGAGCGTTATCCGTCAGTGAGGCATCCCTTGCTGTCACTGGTGACAATACTCGGTCTGACTGCACCTGCTGCAGCCCCGATTAGATTGTGTTTAATGTCAGGCTGTTTGGGGAGATTATGAGCAGTTCGTGGGCATCGGCTCCTCCAGCATGTGCACGCATTGTCTGCGGGCCTAATCCACTGCTTCAGACCTGGAGTATCTTGCCTCTTTGTCCGTCCTCCTCTCAGAAACTGCTGCCTCAGAAGTTACACTCCCACGCAGCCGCTGCTCCCACCAGCACCTGCCCACATCCCAGGGCTTCGTTGTGCCTGGGGCCTGGCGGTGCTGCTGCTGTCCCGGCACTGCCTCCTCATCCCCCTCCAAGGTCCTGGTCCCCCAGCGGGACCTCCTTCACACAGCTTCCGAGCGTAACCGAAGTTTGCAGAAGCACTCCCGCCACAGCACGGCCTCACCAGCCCCACGCTGGAAGTCTGCATCCTCTCGCGGAGGAAGGAGGAACCGGCGGCCCCCCGGGGCCGGAGCGCGGCTCCGCAGGGGAGCGTTGACACCTGGTGGCTGGCGCGGCCAAGTGCCCAGGTGGCCACCGGCGGGCCCGGGGCCGCTCCCGGGCTGCGCCAGAGGAACCCGAGCAATGGCACAAAACCACTAAAGAAAATATCAGAGCTTTACTGGCATTAACCGTGTGTTGTCCCGTATGTTCGTGGGCGAGGGAGGGACAACAGAAACAGCGCTTCTGTCGGCGAGTCTTTAAGGAGCCGTCCTCAGCCTCTGCAGGCGCGCTGTCTGCGTTCAACAAGTGCGCACGCAGATTGGAGCCTTAGGCGTCAAGAAGCCCACATCCAGGAGTGAATAGCTAATGACGAAAATATTGCTGTCGGCTTCCTTCATGACAAAAAGTATCATTTGTTCCTTTTGAGCTACTGTGCTACATTTTCCATAAATAATCTTACCTGCAGTGTTCCTACATCAACCGAAGGAAAACCTGCCAGTCTCACGGGCAACAAACTGCATTAACGAACTGAAGTCCTGATCCTGAGCCCAACCGCACGGGCTGGCCAATGTCATGCAATTCAATCAGCGTCACTTTCAGAACAGGGTGGCTGCAATGGTCCCCGGGAGGGCAAAACACATGGATCCTACTAGCACATTAAAAGCAAAGAAAAGAGAGTTATATGACTCCTTTGTCCTGTTAGGAATCCATGTGTATCCTCATCCACCTAGGGACAATGTGAAATTTCAGGATCTGTTTGTAGAAAATCCTTCTGACATGAGAAAGGCTTTGAACTTGTTCTTTCATTTGTACCACACCTTCCTCCTCCTTCAAAGGCTCCGAGACAAACTTAGATTAGAGCTCAAACTTAGGATTAGAGCTCAAATGGGGAGGTAGAGCACAAGATCCCAGGATCCCATCACCCTAGATGAGTCCTGCACCTCTGTGTTCAGGTTACACGTGTGCAGGAGTGCCTATGCCATGAGACAGACCCTTGTGGGCCTCCTGGATGCCATCTGCAGGGCCTGAGGTGGAAGAGGAAGAGATTGCCCTCAATGTCCCTGGCCAGCAAGAGCTGGTGCCAGGTCAGAACAACCTCTCCACAAAAGGGGATGAGCCTCACAGCCAAACGCATGGCAGAGGATGGAGTCTCCTCTGGCACGTTGCACGGAGCAATGACTTTGAGCCTAACTGATGCTTCAGGGGGAGTATGAAGCCAAAAAG